>NC_137071.1:111177242-111440203 GCF_951640355.1 Cnephaeus nilssonii
TCACACAATGAAAGTGGACGTGGCATATTTTGCTTAAGCTTGAGGTATATGGAGGGAATATTTATAACAGGCATGAAAACAATTTCATATGGAGTGGTAGCCATCCTTGTCTTTCTAAGACTCTCAGCCATTTCTGTAGCTCAAGGTGTCTCCCACTTGTGTTGCTTAGCCTCCTCGCTCTCTCTTCATGCCGGTTCCCTTTTCTTTACTATTTTCTGTAATCTCAGGAGGAAGATAAAGTCTTACAAATTTCTTATGCACAGAAATTCTGCTCTCTCTAATGCCAAAACTAAGTCTAAAACTTAGTTCTGGGCCTCCTTTTGCATACCCACAGCTATGCATTTACTGTTTAAAGGGACCATCTGATTGTGCTTGTTTTCTGGTATATGCATAATAAAGTGTGTGTATTTGTGTATATATATATATATATATATATATATATAATATATATATATTATATATACTCGAGGCCCTGTGCACAAAATTTGTGCATGGGGAGGGGGGGTTGTCCCTCAGCCAAGCCTGCACCCTCTCCAATCTGGGACGCATCAAGGAATGTCAGAATGCCCGTTTAGGCCCGATCCCGGTGGGCATTCCTCTCACAATCCAGGACTGCTGGCTCCCAACCGCTCGCCTGCCTGCCTGCCTAATTGCCCCTAACTGCTTCTGCCTGCCAGCCTGGTCACCCATAACTGCCCTATACCCTGCTGACCTGGTCACCCCAACTGCCTTCCCCTGCTGGCCTGGTCACCCCTAACTACCCTCCCTTGGCAGCCTGGTCGCCCCCAACTGCCTTCCCCTGCAGGTCTGGTCACCCCTAACTGTCCTCCCCTGCCTGCCTAGTTGCCCCTAACTGTCCTCCCCTGCAGGCCTGGTTGCCCCCAACTGCCCTCCCCTGCTGGCCCAGTCACTCTTAAGTTCCCTCCCTTGCCAGCCTGGTCCCCCCCAACTGCCCTCCCCTGCTGTCCTGATCGCCCATAACTGCCCTCCCCTGCCAGCCATCTTGTGGTGGCCATCTTGTGTCTACATGGGGGTGGCCATCTTTGACCACATGGGGGCATCCATCTTGTGTGTTAGAGTGATGGTCAATTTGCATATTACCTCTTTATTATATAGGATATAATTATATAGGATATTATATAGGATATAATTATATATATATTAGAGGCCTGGTGCATGAAATTTGTGCATGGGGGGGGGTGTCCCTCAGCCTGGCCTGCAACCTCTCCAATCTGGGACCCCTCAGGGGATGTCATCCTAAACCGGCAGTCGGACATCCCTCTCTCAATCCAGGACTGCTGGCTCCTAACCGCTCACCTGCCTGCCGACCTGATCCCCCTAACTGCTCTCCCCTGCCAGCCTGATTACTCCTAACTGCCTCTGCCTTGGCCCCGCCACCATGGCTTTGCCTGGAAGGATGTCTGGTCTAATTAGCATATTACCCTTTTATTAGTGTGTGTGTGTGTGTGTGTGTGTGTGTGTGTGTGTGTGTGTATATCCAACTTTATAAAACTTATTGGGTATATCAATTGCAACTTAATCTTTTATTTGGCAATATGATTTTCTATATAGCAGCCTCCTATTTCATGTGAAGGGCTCTAACTTATTTGTAGTCCTAACTGAGTCTCTATACAGCTGTCAAATGAATCTTCTAGAAACGTTTTTCATCGTTATTCTCTGCATAACATTCTTCATTAATATGATAATCTAGTGAATCCTATCTAATAAAGAGGGAATATGCTAATTAACCATCACACCCTCACAAAGATCATGGCGCCCACAGCCACAAGATGGTGGCGCCCAGTCCCCTCAGCCCCGCAGCTGCCCAGGGCCAGCCTGAGGCACAGGTAAGCCTCAGATGTTGGCTGCCCAGCCACCCACGGCTGGCCCAAGGTGCAGGCAAGCCTTGGATGGCGGCTGCCCAGCTGACACCTGAGGTGCAAACAAGGCTCAGATGGCGGCTGCCCAGCCAATGCCCGAGGGGCAGGCAAGCCTTGAATGATGGCTGTGCAGCTACCCAGGGCCGCCCGAGGCTCAGGTAACCAGGGTTGGCCGAGGCTTGCACTGTTGGCAGTGGCGGCAGCAGAGGTGTGATGGGGGCATCGCCTTCCACTGATGGCTGGGTCACCTCCCGCCCCTGAGGGCTCCTGGACTGTGAGAGGGGGCAGGCTGGGGTGAGGGATGCCCCCCCCCACTCCAATGCATGAATTTTCATGTACCAGGCCTTTAGTATTTATATATTAGTGCTTGATAATGGATTAATGCATTACCCCCTAGATAACTTATTTATTTTATCAGAGACTTTTAATGTCTACAGGAGTGAGTAATAATGTATGTGATGTACTTAGCATAGGTCCTGGGATATAATAAGTGCTCACTAAAGGTTAGTAACTAATGTTGTTGTTGTTATATTGTTTTGTGAAAAGGAGAATGCTATGAGAGGAGACCACAGAGGTAGGCAGGGAACAGATCATGAAGGGAATTTTAAACAAACAAACAAACAAACAAATAATTTACTTTTGATTTTAAATATTATGATAAGCCATTGGAGGGTTTTAAGCAAGGGAGTTGCATTACCAGTTTTGAATTTTAATAAGAATCTTCTCGCTGCTGCTGTGTTGAGGAGAAAAATAAAGGGAACAAGTGTAGATAATGGGATAGCCATCGGAAAGCTGTGGTAATTGTAAATTTATTCAAAAGCATTTGTGTCTTCCTTGACAAATTTCCTGTATGCTGAGTATATTTTCCTTTCCCTTGGGCTTGGCCCTATGTCTTGATTTGGCCAATTAAATGTGAGATGATATAACCTATATCTCATTAGAGCAGAGCTTCAAATGTGCTTGTAGTGCTTTGGCTCTGTCACCCCTCAGCTTCTGCTCTCCACTATGAGAATAGTATGGCTTTCAGCCTAGGCGTTTATAGACATTTGGAACTAAGCTCATCTCAGTGGAGCCCTGAAGAATTCAGCTGACCTGTAGCCCTCCTGTAACTTGAACAAGAAATATTTATTTCTGGAAGCCCCAGAGAGTCTGGAATTATTTGAGCACCCCCCTGCCCGAATAAAAAGAAAAAAAGAAAAAGAAAAAAGACTACTCCAAACAAACAAACCCCAAAACAAAACAAAATGACTGGTAGCAGTTGAAATGGTGAGAAGTGATTGGATTTCACATATTTTTAAAAATAGAACTAGCAAGACTTGCTGATGCTTATAATCTGTGAGATGAAAGAGAAGAGTCAAGGATGACTTTTGGGAAACTGGATGACTGGGGCATCCTAGACTGCAATGGGGAAGACTTGGGGAAAAGCTAGTATGAGGGGAGCCAGGAGTCCATTTTTGGCCATCTTAAGTTTGAGGTGATTTTTACACATCCATATATTGATTTACTTGTGCCTCCTGACAAATCCTTCTTTTATTTATTTGCTTATTTTATTTTACTTTATCTACATAAAAAATAGTTGGTAGCTCACATTAAAGCACTGGTAAAACCATTAATGTAAGGGGATCTAGAGGGAGAATTATATTGAAAAATTCAAGCAGAGAAAAACTATTGCAATTCAGTACAATTACTTTTGAGCTTCTTATTAACACAAATGAAAAGGCAAAAACAGTGAAGAATCTAAAAATCAAATAAATAAGAAAATCTGACGAACAGAATAAACTGGTGAATGGAATAGAATCAGGGGCATGGAAATGGAACAGACTGACAATTCTCAGAGGGAAGGGGGTGTGGGGGTGCGGGAAGAGATTAGACAACGATCTTATATGCATGTATGCAGTACCTATGGACACAGACAATAGGGTGGCAGGGGGCTGGGGTGGGGTGGGAACCGGGTGGAGGGGAGCTATGGGGGGAAAATAGGGACATCTGTAATAATCTCAACTATGATGCTTGAAAAAAACTCATTTTCTGGGGCAGTGATTCTCAATCTTGGCTGTAGAATAAAATCCTGGAGCTTAGCCAAACACATTGTGAATGGTGACCCCTGGAGCTGCACAACTCAACAGCTCTGCCCAGAGCCCACTCCTAGAAATCTAAATGTATCTGGTCTAGGATGGAGCTGCCATGCAAATATGTTTTCTATTAGATAATTCTAATGCACAGCCAGAATTGAGAACTACTAGTTGTGTACATGTACCTGTTGATAAGGAAAGATAAACTTGTTCCTGAGCTCTAATTAAATTTGTCTCAGGCATCTTTATGTAAGGGGTATTGAACTATGTAATTAATGACCGATAATATAGATAATTTCACATGAGATACAGAAGCCTTCCTCCTTTGCTGCTTATTACATGTACCTTCAGTGAAAGCTGAAGATATGAGGTTAAAATTAGAGTTGTGTAAAAGCAGAAGCCAGAATGATAGGGTCCAGTTATGTAGCTTTCTGGTAATTTGCCATAGTAGACTAATAAAGCTTGGAAAATCATGATGAAGAAAGAGTTAATGGAATCCTCATGAGCACCAGTAGTTTCAGCAAGTTTGGCCATCAGGTCACTCTGGAAGATTCCTCAAGGAGCTGAGCCTTTCAGCTGGCTCTTTGCCCCTTAACTGAGTGCTGACTGTGGTAGGACAGGGAGTGGTTTGTATTATCCTTCCCTTTTAGTTTTGTCACTATTATACTTTCTAATGCCAAGCAGGTTTTTCCTTTGGGGGAAGACACTTAGGAAGAGAATGAAATTAAGAAATAATGTAATGATAATGGTGGCAATTCTTTGCGCAGCCTAAGAGCAGTTGGCTGCTAATTGTGGAGCAGTAATAAGGGGGGCCCTGAGCCATAAGGTTTGCATTTGGAACACCTGTAGTTTTCATTTAACATCATGGATCATTAAACAGCTGCTCAGAATGGCCTTATTAAAACAAACACAGTTACACTGTTTTATGCATGTGTTATATTGCAATGAGCAGATCAGATGCAGAGGGATCTAGTTTTTAAAAAGGACACCCGAAGTATTTAAAAGTGCTATCTTATGAAGGCAAATCTAGCTGGAGATTTTTGCCTTTGTGAAGCTGAAACTGATTGAACTTGTTGGATTTTTGCTTTAAGCCCTCTTGCTGGGGCTGGCGCACCTGATGATAAGAGTCTTCTGTGGGGGCGGTCCTCATTGAAGTCACTGGCATGCTCTAAAGCTGGCCTGTCAGGTAGGTGTGTTCCTTTCACTGAAGACAGAAAAATACGCTGTTATCTGTAATGTGAAGATGAGCTTCTGGGAAGCAGAAGAGCTTTCTGGAGTTTTTCCATCATTGAGGATGTGTTTGTTCTGTCACCCACACTTTCACACTGATGTCCCCTTACTAGTTTCATCACACATTTGTATGATGGCTAATAAAAACTAGATGCTGAGTTTGTGCTCAGAGTTAGGGTGCAGACTAAAGCTGGGATATAGGGTTTTTCTTGATTTAAAAAACAATTGGCTTTTGTTGGAGATATTTTCCAATTATTTGTCAAATGATATTTTGGATGCTTTAGAGTGCAAGAATCTTGACAAGTCTGGACACGGACATATTGGTGTTTTTAGGTATACTTTTATTTTAATGACTGTGGAAATGTATGAGGTGTGTGTGTGTGTGTGTGTGTGTGTGTGTGTGTGTGTGTGAGAGAGAGAGAGAGAGAGAAAGAATGATCCATTATCAAGCTCAAAATGTGGATTAATCTCTTCTATAATTGCACAAATTTATGACGATATGTGACACTTTATGATGTATGGAAAGCATTTCATAAACATTATTTGTGGCATTTATTTCATGAAAAGGCAAAAGCCATACCCCATATGCCTTCCTGTTTTATAATCACACAGTCCCAAGTGGTCCTCAGACTAGAAAAGAGATCTTGGTGGTTCTGGGAACCTGACTGGGAGTGTAGGGGAGTGGGAAAGGGAGGAAAGACTTATATGTGGTCTGCATTACATATACCATAAAGAAAAGTAGGAATAACGACATGAATTTTGAGCAGATGAATTTGGCTTGCAGTATCCTCCACATACTTGTCTGTCTCCTCTCCTTTGTGGGTACATTTTGCTCAAATGCCCTGCTGCCCCAATCCATTTCCTGGCATTTTTATCTATTTCAAAATCAATCCTTGGAAAAATTGTTAAAGCTAGCAATTTGTTCTTGGTGTTCTTTAGTCCCTCCTGCTGCTTTCATTGGTTTTGTTTTCCCTCTGGGAAACAAAGCCTTTCTTCTCTTTCTTACTCCCCAACCCTCCCTGACAGGTTCCCAGACCCCTTCAACTTTCTTTGATATCACCATTGTCAAACCCTGCTCTAGAAGAGGATGAGGAACTTCTGTAACATGAGGGGGAAATGACTGATGCAGTTCAAAGAGACCCTGCAGCAGGGAACCTGACCTTTAGGCAATGAGATTAAATACTACCATTGGACATGTAGGCATCTGCTAGCTGGAGATGAGGTGGGGCCATGGGTAGGGTGGGACATTTTAGTTTCTTGCTGTTATATTCTGAGATCAAATCACAACAAGTGAGTGGTAATTTTCTGTGTTCCTCTCTCACTATACTCAGTTTTATATCTCCCAGGCAAGAGCCTGGACAATTGTAGCCCCTCAATAAATATTTTTGAATGACTGAATGGGAAGGAGAGTCTTTTCTAGATACCCTTACCTCACACTAATTACCATGCCTACTTATAAGCTAGGCTTTGAACATAAAGAGCAGTGCCTTCAAGCAGAAGAGTATTGTGCTGTCAAGAGTATTGACCAGGGCTTCTGTCTGTTGTCAGGATTCAGTGAAAGACATTTCTTTGCTGAGCATTATGGCCCAAGATGCATCTGATTCTTCTTCCACAATATTTGTAGGAGAATGGAAGCAAGATTTCCCTTCCTCTCAGGAGAAGCTTTTCCTTAAGCCTACTTCCATATCCCCTTAATCCAGCCTCTTCAATTGAGAAAGGAATTAATGTAGCCCACTCCATTTTCAACAGACCTACTAGGATTCCAGAGAGAATGGAAGGAAGATATCATGCCTGTTTTAGTTCAGATTTTTATATGCATGGAGACCAATGAACTTCATTTTTTGCCTGTTTCAGTCTATGAACCTTCAGCTTCCAGCCAATTTGCATATTTTTAAAAATCTAAAATACACACACACACACACACACACACACACACACACACACACATCTCCTAGGTAGGCTATGCTCAGCTCCATGATTCTATTCTAGATTTTTAATTTATAAAGCTTGATTTGGCAGCAGGGATAAGTATACAAAAACTCAAACTATTGGTGTTCCCTTCTGCATATGTTCCTCATCACTCTGTTTTAAAAACTTCTAGGCCATTTGGGGAATACTAGATTGACTACTGAGAAAATTCCTTGTTCTAAGAGTTACTGATTAACCCCCAGAGAGACATATAAATAATGTGTGTGACCATGAGGAGTTAAAATATTATAAGCAGCATTGTTTTCAGATGATGCTTTATAAAGAACATTAGTGAGCCCAGCCGGCATGGCTCAGTGGTTGAGTGTTGACCTATGAACCAGGAGGTCACAGTTCGATTCTGGTGAGGGCACATGCTGAGGTTGTGGGCTCCATCTCCAGTGTGGGGTATAAGGATGCAGCCAATCAATGATTCTCTCTTATCATTGATGTTTCTATCTCTCTCTCCCTCTCCCTTCCTCTCTGAAATCAATCAATCAATATATTTTTAAAAAGAACATTAGTGATTAGTTTATTCATTTTTTTCACTCATTTGACCAGTCCTTCCAGGCCCTGAGTTGGGCATCTCAGATATAATGGAGAACTGAGCAGATGGGGTTTATGCCCTCAGGTTCCCAGAGTACCTGTTCATTCTCTTCTGCCTTCGCAGAGAAGTTTGTAAAGGATTGTCACACAATACATAAATTCCATAAAAAAAATAAGCATGTTGGCTTCGAGTTCTTCCTTAAAGGAAGTGAATGGTTGGGATGTTACAGAAGACCGGAGAAAAACCAAGCCATGCTTAGAGAAAGGGAGTTACATTTTATTTATAAATTCTGCGCAGGCACAGAGAAAAATGTCTTTCAAATTCTGGGCCCCCCACATGGAGGAAACCTTTTCTATTTATACTTTTCCTAGCTCTTTTGTATCCCAAATTTGGAATGAGACTTCCGGGCCTTCTGGAAAAGGAGGCCTGCATGCTGGGAAGGGGCCATGAGACCATATCTCAAGGCCTGGCCTGGTGTCAGCACTGACAACTCTGGGCATTATGGCCTCTCTGGAATGGGTGCAGTCTTATTTTCCTTATTATTTAAGCAAGCAAGCATTTACAGAAGCCAAAATAGCAGGGTTAAAATTTCAAACAGCAATTTTTATATAAGATGGATGCTTCAGGGAGAGAAAAGTTCACATGTAATATCTCTGATTTGGAATACTCATCTGGAAAAATTAAAGTGGAAGAACGTTTCTATTGATGAAAAACCTGGTTTGTAATATATAATGTAGAGAAGTAGGCTTTATTTTTTTCAAGTATATGTAATGAATTATATGTAATGAATTAACTGTTAAAAGAATATGAGTAAATAGATGTCCTAAAAACATACAGGTATTTTATTAAGGTATTTTTATATTTATAAAAATGATATATATATTATAGAACATATTAGAAATACATACAAGTACAAAGATACAAAATAAACGATTCTAGTACTCAGAGACAACTTTTTTAAATACAGGTCTACATCCCTTACCTCATTCCTGAGACCAATTATTTTGAAATCTAGAATTTTTCAGATTTTAGTAAGGTAATCCAATGTGTGTACCAAAGATTTGATAATATACTCACTGGAATGTTGGACAATGCTTCATAATCAAACACAGTATTATATCTGCAGCAAAATGTATAAATATTTACCCTAGGAAGAATAAATATAGACTATAAATAACTTTACAATTGCTCATGTCAGATTTTGATATCAAATGGGTTAGTAATAAATATCTTTCCATTTCAGATCCTTTTGCATTTTGGAATTGCATATAAAGGATTATGGACTTGTATTTTAGCACATTATTTTGACAATTTGTAAGCACTTATTGCATGCTAGGTATCATGGGAGGAGCTTAATTTGCAGAGATTTATGCTTTTCATGCTGATATAATCATTTCTAGGAGATTGAGGTCCTGTGCCTTCAAAAGATGCCTAATAATAAGGAAATACTGTTCATAGGATTTGTCTGCATCCACCCTAATTGTCAGGCCTTTTATAGCTTAGGCCTCAGTTTTGCCCATGGATGTTAACTCACATTCATCCACTTGTATCTGTCATCCCCTGCTGGGATGACTATATTTGATCCTTACTCTGCTTCCAATTATATTTGGCTCAAAGGGTAGATCATGGTAGCCTGCCCATGTTCTCTAGGCAAACAAATCCCATCCTATACCTGGTTTTGCTTTTGAAAATCTATTTGGCACTAACATTTAATGGTGACCCTGGCCAGCTCTACTTGGTCAAGTTAAGACAGGAATACCTGGAAAATGGTAAGAAAGAAAAGTGAAGGTTAAATATATGCAACATCCATTCAAATTGAAGAGGTAACTTGAAAGGCAAGTGCTAGAAATTAAGCAAGTAAATAACAAAACATCAAGTCATTGGTTTGTAATTTGACAGCTGCCTGTCTGTGCCTCTTATTGTGTCTGTGCTCTAGATTTCAAAATTCTACCAGTTAATGATTATTTTGAAGAAGAGAATATCAGAAGTCTTTCTTTCATGCAAGCAAAGACAGGAAATTTAGTGAAATGATAACTAATGGGTTAAAAATATTGAAAACCTCTAATTACCTGTGATAAACAATATGTTATACTTTCTTTTCTCTGTTCTGAATGTACCACTGTATTTTTTCTTATCTAATGCAGTATTTCAGGTCAGTATTGCTTTTCAATTATGTGCCTCAAACTACAGTTCCTGCTGACAATGAGAATAAAAGCACATTATGGTTATGTTTTTCCTTCCCTTCCTCACAGTCTCCAAGTGTCTATATGCTAATATAAGCCCCAATGACAGGAAGTCTGAATGGAAATGTTGTTAGAAAGCTGTGGGTATGTAGTTAATGAAATATGTATGATTACAATATTGCAGGACATGTGTAATATTGATGGAAACTCAACTGATCTCAATATTTAATAAAGGTTTAATTTAAAATATGGATATTTGGGCATATTTGCAAGTGTAGCATGTGTTAATTTCTTGCTAAAATTTGTCTGGTGGATTCAATTTTCTTCTGTAATTTCTCATTTTGAATTTCCTTATTTTGGAAGCACACGTCTATGCTTTTCTGGATTCTAGGGAAGGACTAATAATATATTTTGAGCCATTCTGGAGCAGCTAAATGGCTCATTGATGATTCACTATGGTTTATTTTAATTGGCATTTGAACCCACTCACTGGAAATTTAGAACTATAATGTAGCATTAGACACTGTTCTTAAATAACTTGAGTATTTAGTTTAGACATTAGTTAAAACAGTGGAAGGTGGAACTGAATTTATGAGGAATGAAATTGTCTGTGTAGTTACTAGAGACTGTATTTGCCAATTGATTGAGCTCTGGCCTTTTTTGAATGCCAGGAAAATGAGAGGCTATACCAATCATTAATACTGAGCAGTGAAGTGTCATAGATAGAACACTAGAAAGTATAATCCAACAAAAATTCTGTCTTCTTGGATTTAGAACATTATTTTATTGTCAGTGATTTCAGCTATGTGTCCTGAGAATTTACACAATTTAAAATAAAATGATAACATATTATTTTGTATCTTTTTTGTCAAATGTTTCACATGTATGCTCATTTTTCTTCACTAAATATCTTGTGAAGAGAAATCTGTGTACCCATTTTAGAGCAGAGAAAACTAAGTAACAGAAAGTTTAAGTAACGTGCCTAATTCGAACATGGAGCTAGGAAATGGTAGAACTAGTGTTCTATGTTAGGCTTATCTGTATAAAGAAGGAAGTGAAAAATGGTTAGATCACCAGGTGTGTGGCATAAAATGATATGAATAGGGAAAATAGAAGAAACAGTTTTGATAAATTGGTTAACATTTATCTTATTTGTTTTTAAATTTCTTTATTGATTAAGGTGTCACATATTTGTCCTCATCCCCCCATTCCCATCCCACCCCCCTCCCCACGGATGCCCCAACCCCCTGTTGAACTTAACCATTGGTTAGGCTCATATGCATGCACACAAGACCTTTGGTTGATCTCTCCCCCCTCCCCCCACCCTCCCCTATCCTCCCTCTGAGGCCCGATAGTCCGATCGATGCCTCCTTGTTTCTGGTTCTGTTGTTGTTCATCAGTCTATGTTGTTCATCATTTCCCCTAGATGAGCGAAATCATGTGTCACTAGAGATATACTTATAAGAATTGAATGTGCGACGAGCAATAATAGTTATGCTGACAGGCAAATGAATCAGTCTGTAGTGAGTTTCTTTCTGGACCAACAGTTCTTTTGAGACCCAATATCAATGTCCACCAGTTCCTTATGTGTACATGTCGGCACTGACCCCTCAGCTCTGGATGGTGGACAAATGGTGGTAATGCAGGTCCGACTCCCTCTGGTTTGGTCTCGGCCGGACCCAGGGGCACAGCTTCACCCGGACCCAGGGGCATGTGGCCTCACCCGGACCCAGGGGGTGCGCGGCCTCACCCGGACCCAGGGGCGCGTGGCTTCACCCAGACCCAGGACCCAGCCTCACCCGGATCCAGGGGCACACGCCCTCACCCGGACCTGGGATCCAGCTTCACCCGGACCCAGGAGCGCGTGGCCTCACCCAGACCCAGGGGTGCGTGGCATCTCCTAGACCCAGGGTCGCATGGCCTCACCCGGACCCGGGACCCAGCCTCACCCGGATCCAGGGGCACACGGCCTCACCCGGACCCGGGATCTAGCATCACCTGGACCCAGGGGCACGTGGCCTCTCCCAGACCCAGGGGCATGTGGCCTCACCCGGACCCGGGATCCAGCTTCACCTGGACCCAGGGGCGCATGGCCTTACGCGGACCCAGGGGCGCGTGGCCTCACCCAGGCCCGGGACCCAGCCTCACCCGGATCCAGGGGAACATGGCCTCACCCGGACCCAGGGGAACACGGCCTCACCCGGACCCAGGATCTAGCTTCCCCCAGACCCAGGGGCGCGTGGCCTCTCCCAGACCCAGGGTCGCTTGGCCTCACCCAGATCCAGGGGCCCACGGCCTCACCCGGACCCGGGACCCAGGCTCACCCGAATCCAGGGGCACACGGCCTCGCCCAGACCCAGGATTCAGCTTCACCCGGACCCAGGGGCGTGTGTCCTCACCCGGACCCAGGGGCGCATGGCCTCACCCGGACCCAGGGGCGCGTGGCCTCTCCCGGGCCCGGGACCCAGCCTCACCCAGATCCAGGGGCCCACGGCCTCACCCGGACCCGGGACCCAGCCTCACCCGGATCCAGGGGCACACGGCTTCGCCCAGACCCAGGATTCAGCTTCACCCGGACCAAGGGGCGCATGGCCTCACCCGGACCCAGGGGCGCGTGGCCTCTCCCGGGCCCGGGACCCAGCCTCACCCGAATCCAGGGGCACACGGCCTCGCCCGGACCCGGGATCTAGATTCCCCCGGACCCAGGGGCACGTGGCCTCACCCGGACCCAGGGGCGCGTGGCCTCTCCCAGACCCAGGGTCGCGTGGCCTCACCCGGTCCCGGGACCCAGGCTCACCCGGAATCAGGGGCACACGGCCTCACCCGGACCCGGGATCCAGCTTCACCCAGACCCAGGGGCGCGTGGCCTCACCCGGACCCGGGACCCAGCTTCACCCTGACCCAGTTACCAGCCTCACCCGGACCCAGGGGCGCGCGGCTTCACCCGGATCCGGGACCCAGCGGGGTTTCGTCTTCTTGATCCCAATTCCTGTTGGTCAATTCCCTCTCAGCAATTCCTTCGGCCATTTTCTCAGAGCTCCAGGGCAGCCGCCACAGAACTCATTGGGCGGCGGGCTCGGCGAAGCTCCGGTGTGCCCAGTGCGCGGCGGCGGGCTGGTCCAGGGTGGCTGCGTCGGCCCTTGGGTCTGCAGCGGTGGCCGGTCGCCGAGCGTGCGCACCTGGCCACTTCCGGGGCGTTGAGATTCTTGAAGGACTCGGAGGTCAGCAAGCGCGGAGTCTCCCACCCCATGTCTCCCAGGGGCTCGTCTGTCCGTGCTCGGCAGCGAGTGGAGCCTTCCCCTCAGCCGGAGACCGCCGGGGGAACTGCGCCGAGCACGTTCCAGGCCGCCATTGTGTCACTTGAGCTGTAATTCTTAAAGTGTGGTCTTTGGGTCACCGGCATCAGCTTCATCCCGCGTACCCCTCTCTTTTATTCTAGTTGTAGAGCATCTGCTCAGTCAGCCCTCCAGTGGTTCTGGATGGTGTCTGCTCTGCTCTCCCGTCGTAGTCTCAAAATTGTTGTGGTAGGCAACAATCAGGCTTCTGCCCTATGCCTCCATCTTGGTCCTTCTTTGTATAGTTAAGTCTTGATTGTTGTTGGTGTCACTGGGAGGAATTGTCCTCCAGGCCAATTGGCCGTGCGGACCCTCTGTGTCTATAAAGGAAGAGTTGCTGTGCAGGAGACACGTTTATGGGCCGGGTCTTGGTGCAGCAAGGCTTTGGCGCTCACTGAGTCTGCCTCTTGAATGTGTCCCTTATGTGAGTGGTTGAAATCTGGTGTCATCTCACACAGACCACTAGATGCCCTCGTTTCTGGGTCTCCAATGGAGTGTAGGTCAGCTACTGCCTGAGGACACTCAGCAGGAATTACAGCATCCCTTATATTCGTGACCTGTTTCGGTGTCTTCCCCTTTTGGCTGCCTCCCTATCGCTCAGCTTCCCCAATCTCCCTAGGTGTTCGCTCTTGATACCCGCCTTTGTGGGCTGAGTGCAAAGTCTTGGTGTTGTTAAGCCTTGATTGCTGTTGGTACACTGGGAGGATGTGACCTCCAGTCCAATTGGCTGTGAGGATCAGGTGTGTCTATGCTGGGAGACAGCCCCATTCAACTAGACTTGCAAAATTGTAAAAGCCTCTGTGCTCAGCTTGGATGGGGCGGAGTTACAGGGCGGAGCCTACAGCCTTGGCTTCCCGTCAGCCCCGCCCTATGAGGTTCCTGTGTCTCAGTGTCCCTCTGTACTCCCTGCAAACACCTCTGAGAGAAAAGCGCCCTGGAGTTTCGCCCGTTGCCAAACAGTCTAGTCTCTCCCCCAATGAATCTGGATTCCCAGATTCTCGCCCGGAACTGGGTTTCCGTGTAGTCGGAACTGGGGCTCACCGCAGTCTGGCGCTTTTGTCTCCTTCCCACCAGGGCAATCCAGCGGCACAGTTAACAGACCATCCTCTGCGCACAATCCCGTGTGCGCCTCCGGTGCTCTGCCTTTCGCCGCTTCTCTGCATTTCTGCCTTACAGCCCAGTTTTCCCCAGTATGAGCCTGGCTTCCCCGGGTCTTTCCCAGAACTGGGGTTCAGTGCAGTTGGAACTGGGGTTCAGCACGGTCCAGATCTTTAGTCTCCTTCCCGCTAGGGCAATCCAGCGGCACAGGCAACAGTCCCTCCTCTGCGCACATTCCCGTGCGTGGCTCCGGCGCAACTCCTCTGTGCCTCCGCCCCACAGCCCAGATTCCCCCAGCATGAGCCTGGCTTCCCAGGGTTTCGCTCGGAACTAGGGTTCAGTGCAGTCGGAGCTGGGGTTCAGCGCAATCTGGAGCTTTTATCTCCTTCCCGCCAGAGAACGCCAGCTAGGCTGTCAGCCGCCCCTTCCTCTCCGGCTCCGTCCTCCCCGCACGCGTGCGGGCTCGTGTCTCCGCCCGTGTCTCCATACCTCAGGCTTTTACAGCTTCTCTGATTTTCCTTGTGGTTTTCTCTTTCCTTCTAGTTGTGGGCATTTCAGTCAGCCAGCTTTCCTGTGGTTCTGGATGATGTCCGTTTTGACTTTTAGTTGTATTTTTGAAATTGTTGTGCCAGGCTGTAGGTTAGGTGTTTAACCTATGCCGCCATCTTGGTTTCTCCAGCAACAACATTTATCTTCTGTATGTATTTCTCTTTTATGGCCTATTTCCTTGTGACACTGTGTCTTGGATCAGAGTAAAGGATGTCGATGACTTGGTAATAGCCAGCTCTGTGCCGGAGAACCAACTTAAAATCAATGTGCTAATCATAGCTGACCATGGAGATCATATCCAGATGTGGGATAGAGCAGCGTTGTCTTATGAGCCAGGCTAAGTGCCTTAAACTGGTGCTAGGAGAATTATTAGGCTGTCCACATATTTGCTTTGAGTGAAAGAGTATAGGTTTCCTATCAAGCAACATACTTGCTTGCCCATGGAGAGAGCAGGATGGGCAGACAAGTTTATGAACAGACATAGTTTTGTTTATCCTACTTTCCATGTTGTATGGGGATTGTCTGAAAGGGTAGGCTGTGATAGAGTACCACTCTGGGGTACTCTGGGAAGCCAGAGTTAAGGTGCAAGCATTAGGTGTACACAGAAAGCATTCAGACTCCTGTGTTAGAATATCTGCTCTGCCATTCACTAACTATGTAAACTTTCTGAGCCAGATTTTGCTCAATTGCAAAAACTAGGGATGGATAATAAGTACTTACCTAACAGGAATTTTGGGTGGATTGGATTCATTACTACATGTAAATACTTAGAATGGTACCTGGATTATAGAAAAACCAATAAGTGTTAAGTGTTGGCTATTATTCCTATTAGTCCGAGAGCTGGTCCAAAGGGGAATATATGGTTCTGTAGGAAAGTGACATTAATATAATCACACCTAAAGCAGTTTGGGAAGTGTTTGCCTATCACCAAGAACCCAACCAATGAGGATGACTGACATTTCCTGTGACATCCAATTGAGTTCCTATTTTTATCTCATTTACTTCTTTTACTTTTTTTATTGTTTAAAGTATTACATATGTCTCTTTTTTCCCCCCATCGACCCCTCCCTGGCCACTCCCATCCCCCAGGAAAAGCCCCCACTGCCCTAGTGTCCATGTCCATTGATTATGCTTATATGTATGCATACAAGTCCTTTGGTATATCTCTTAACACCCCTTCCCACCCTCCCCTGCCTTCCCTCACTTTTTAAAACAAAATTTAAATATGCTTTATTTTTTTGAGGGTTAATTTATTTTTATATATTTTTAAATTTCTTTATTGATTAAGGTATTACATACGTGTCCTCATCCCCCCATCCCCCCCCTCCAAACATGCCCTCACCCCCTGTTGTCTGTGTCCATTGGGTATGATTATATGCATGCATACAAGTCCTTTGGTTGATTTCTCTCCCTTACCCCCACCCTCCCCTACCTTCCTTCTGAGATTTGACAGTCTGATTGATGCTTCTCTGTCTCTGGATCTGTTTTTGTTCATCAGTTTATGTTGTTCATTATATTCCATAAATGAGTGAGATCATGTGATATATATCTTTCTCTGACTGGCATATTTCACTTAGCATAATGCTCTTCAGTTCCATCCATGCTGTTGCAAATGGTAAGAATTCCTTCTTTTTTATCGCAGTGTAGTATTCCATTGTGCAGATGTACCATAGTTTTCTAATCCACTCATCTGCTGATGGGCACGTAGGCTGTTTCCAAATCTTAGCTATGGTGAATTGTGCTGCTATGAACATAGGGGTGCATATATCCTTTCTGATTGGTGTTTCTAGTTTCTTAGGATATATTCCTAGAAGTGGGATTACTGGGTCAAATGGGAGTTCCATTTTTAGTTTTTTGAGGAAACTCCATACTGTTCTCCACAATGGCTGCACCAATCTGAATTCCCACCAGCAGTGCACGAGGGTTCCTTTTTCTCCGCATCCTCGCCAGCACTTGTCGTTTGTTGATTTGTTGATGATTGCCATTCTGACAGGTGTGAGATGGTATCACATTGTCATTTTGATTTGCATCTCTCAGATAATTAGTGACTTTGAGCATGTTTTCATATGTCTTTTGGCCTCCCTTCTGTCTTCTTTCGAAAATATTGTATTTAGGTCCGTTGCCCATTTTTTTTATTAGGTTGTTTATCTTCCTTTTGTTAAGTTGTATGAGTTCCCTGTAAATGTTGGAGATTAAACCCTTATCGGTGATAACATTGGCAAATACGTTCTCCCATGCAGTGGGCTTTCTTGCTTTGTTGATGGTTTCTTTTGCTGTGAAAAGGGTTTTTATTTTGATGTAGTCACATTGGTTTATTTTCTCTTTAGTTTCCATTGCACTAGGAGCGGTATCGGTGAAGAAATAGCTTCGGCATATGTCTGAGATATGGCTGCTTGTGGATTCCTCTAATATTTTGATGGTTTCCTGTCTTATGTTTACGTCCTTTATTCATTTTGACTTTATTTTTGTGTATGATGTAAGTTGGTGGTCTAGTTTCATTTTTTTGCATGTATCTGTCCAATTTTCCCAACACCATTTATTGAAGAGACTGTCTTGACTCCATTGTATGTTCATGCCTCCTTTGTCAAATATTAATTGAGCATAGTGGTTTGGGTAGACTTCTGGGTTCTCTATTCTATTCCATTGATCTATATGTCTGTTCTTGTGCCAGTACCAGGCTGTTTTGAGAACAGTGGCTTTGTAATACAGCTTGATATCTGGTACTGAGATCCCACCTACTTTGTTTTTCTTTCTCAGGATTGCTGTGGCTATTTGGGGTCTTTTTTTATTCCAGATGAATTTTTGGAGAGTTCATTCTAGGTCTGTGAAATATGCCATTGGTATTTTAATGGGGAGTGCATTGAATCTATAGATTGCTTTGGGTAGTATGGACATTTTAATGATGTTGATTCCAACAATCTATGAACACGGTATGTTCTTCCATCTGTTTATGTCTTCCTCTATCTCTTTTTTTCAGTGTCCTGTAGTTTTCCGCATATAGGTCTTTTACCTCCTTAGTTAAGTTGATTCCTAGGTATCTTAATTTTTTTTCGTGCGATGGTAAATGTGATTGCTTTTTTAGTCTCTCTTTCTGTAAGTTCACTATTGGTGTATAGAAATGCATTAGATTTCTTGGTGTTAATTTTGTATCCTGCTACATTGCTGAATTCATTTATTAAGTCTAATAATTTTTGATGGAGTCTTTAGAGTTTTCTATGTACAGTATCATGTCATTTGCGAATAAGGACAGTTTTACTTCCTTTCTAATTTGAATGTCCGTTATTTATTCTTCTTGTCTAATCGCAATGGCTAGTACTTCCAGTACTATGTTGAACAGGAGTGGTGATATTGGGCATCCCTGTCTTGTTCCTGTTATTAGGGGAAATGCTTTCAGTTTTTCCCCATTGAGTATGATGTTGGCTGTAGGTTTGTCATATATGGCTTTTATTATGTTGTGGTATGATCCCTCTATTCCCACCTTGCTGAAAGTTTTTATCAAGAAAGGGTGTTGGATTTTGTCAAATGCTTTTCCTGCATCAATTGATATAACTATGTGATTATTATCACTCAATTTGTTTATGTGATGTATCATGTTTATTGATTTGCAGATATTGTACCATCTTTGCATCCCCAGGAGAAAACTTAGTTGTTCATGGTGTATGATCTTTCTGATGTACTGTTGCATCTGATTTGCTAAAATTTTGTTGAGGATTTTGGCATCTATGTTCATGGGGGATATTGGCCTGTAATTCTTTCATTGTGTTGTCTTTATCTGGTTTTGGCATTAGGGTGATGCTGGCTTCATAGAACGAGCTTGAAAGTATTCCTTCCTCTTGAATTTTTTGGAATAGTCTGAGGAGGCAAGTTTTTAGTTCTTCCTTGAATGTTTGTTAAAACTCCCATGTGAAGCCGTCTAGCCCTGGGCTTTAGTTTGCTGAAAGCTTTTTGATGACTGCTTCAATTTCTTCCAAAGTTATCATCTTACTGAGATTTTTATATTCTTCCTGATTGAGTTTTGGAAGGTTGTATTTTTCTAGGAATATGGCCATTTCCTCCATGTTGTTTAGTTTGTTGGAATAGAGTTGTTCATAGTATTTTTTAACAATCCTTTGTATTTCTGTGGGGTCTATTGTTATTTTTCCTCTTTCCTTTCTGATTTTGTTTATTTGGGTCCTCTCTCTTTGCTTCTTGGTGAGTCTGGCTAGAGTTTCATCAATCTTGTTGATCCTTTCAAAGAATTAGCTCTTGTTTTCATTGATCTTTTGTATTCTTTTTTTGGTCTCTATGTCATTTATTTCTTCTCTGATCTTTATTATCTCCTTCCTTCTGCTCACTCTGGGCTTTTCTTCTTTCTCTCTTTCTAATTCTTTAAGTTGTAGAGTTATATGATTTACTAACATTTTTTCTTGTTTTTTTTTTGAGGCAGTCCAGGACTGCTTTCATTGTGTCCCATAGATTTTAGATTGTTGTGATTTTATTGTCATTAGTTTCCTGGATATTTTTAATTTTTTCTTTGATCTCTTTGGTAACCCAATCATTGTTTAATAGCATGCTATTCAGCTTCCAAGTGTTTGATTTTTTTGGGCTGTTTTTATTGTAGTTTATTTCTAATATTATGCCATTGTTGTCTGAGAAGATGCTTGATATGATTTCCATCTTCTTGAATTTGGGGAGACTTTGCTTGTGACCCAATATGTGTTCTATTTTTGAAAATATCCCATGTGAACTTGAGAAGAACGTATATTCCACGGCTTTGGAGTGAAATGTTCTGAAGATGTCAATTAAGTCCATCTGATCCAGTGAGTCATTTAGGATTGCTGTTTCTTTGCTGATTTTTTGTCTTTAGGATTTATCCAGTGATGTCAGTGGTGTGTTAAAGTCCCCTACTATGATTGTATTGTTGTCAATCTCTCCCTTGATATCTTCCAGGAGTTTTTTTTTTTTATGTATTTGGGTGCTCCTGCATTGGGTGCATATATATTTATCAGGGTTATATCCTCTTGTTGTATCGATACCTTTGTTTTTGTGAAGTGGCCTTCCTTATCTCTTGTTATGGCCTTCACTTTGAGGTCTATTTTGTCAGATATAAGTACTGCTACCCCAGATTTTTTTCATTTCCATTTGCCTAAAAGGTATTTTTCCATCCCTTCACTTTCAGTCTGTGTGAGTACCTTGTTCTGAGGTGGGTCTCTGTAGACAGCATATATATGGATCATGTTTTTTTTTTTTTTTTTAATCTATTCAGCCACTTGATGTCTTTTGATTTGAGCATTTAGTCTGTTTACATTTAAAGTTATTATTGATAGGTACTTGTTTGTATCCATTTTTATTTTTTTGTGCCTGTGTTCCTTCTTACCTTTTTATTTCTTCTTTTTACACCAGTCCCTTTAGCATTTCTTGCATTGTTGGCTTGGTATTGATAAACTTCCTTAGCCTTTTTTGTCTGTGAAGCTCCTTATTTCTCCTTTAATTTTGATTGATAGTCTTGCTGGATAGAGTATTCCTGGATTCAGTCCCTTGCTTTGCATCACTTCCATTCTTTTCTGGCCTGATGTGTTTCTGTTGAGAAATCATTTGATAATCTAATGGGAGATCCCTAATACGTAACTTTCTGTCTCTCTCTTGCAGCCTTTAAGATTCTCTCTTTGTCCTGAACATTTGCCATCGTAATTATGATGTGTCTTGGTGTGGGTCTTTTGGGGTTCATCGTGTTTAGGACCCTCTGTGATTGTGTGACGTTTTTCTTCCCCACATCAGGGATGATTTCTGACATTATTATTATTATTTTTGTTTATAAATTTCTTTATTGATTAAGGTATCACATATTTGTCCTCATCCCCCCATTCCCATCCCACACCCCTTCCCACGCATGCCCCCATACCCCTGTTGTCCTTAACCACTGGTTAGGCTCATATGCATGCACACAAGTCCTTTGGTTGATCTTTCCCCTTTACCCCCACCCTCCCTTACCCTCCCTCTGAGGCCCTACAGTCTGATCCATCCCTCCTTGTTTCTGGGTCTGTTCTTGTTCATCAGTCTATGTTGTTCATTATTTCCCCTAGATGAGTGAGATCATGTGCTATTAGAAATACACTTATAAGAACCGAAAATGAGAAAAGCAATAATGGTTATGCTGACAGGCCAATGAATCAGTCTGTAGTGAGTTTTTTTCTGGGCCAACAGTTCTTTTGAGACCCAATTTAAATGTCAAACAGTTCCTTATGTGTACATGTCAGCAATGACATTTCAGTTCTGGATGGTGGACAAATAGTGGTAATGTAGGTCCGACTCTCTCTGGTTTGGTCTTGGGCAACCTGCAGTGATGCACAGCTGCTAACTGCTAGTATGGCAAGGCGACGTTGGCATCTTCCATCTCTGGACTGCTTCTCTTCTGTATTCATGGCTGGAGTAGTCCTGTTGATTCCTCTCTGTTGCTGGAATCCACATGGTCTCGGAGTTGTTTTCTGAAAATATACAATCATATTCTCGACCAAAAGTTAATAAAGGAATCCTTGTTTTACCTTTTTCCAGGAGATCTCTGCCCTTCCCAGCTGCAAACTGTCTCACCAGCCGCGTCTCCTTCGCCAATTCGGGCTGGATTCCTCTCGTTTCAGCTGCTCCCTCTATTTCCTCCTGGAGAAGGATCAGGACACATCTGCCTATTCCACCGCCATTTTGCTCTCTAAGACATTATTTCTTTAAATAGGTTTTCTAACCCTGTTCCTCTTCCTGTTGTCCTGGCACCCTTATTATTTGTATGTTGCTTCGTTTCATGTTGTCCTATAGCTCCCTTAGGCTCTCCTCCTGTCTTTTAAATTTTTTTTCTGCAATTGCAGTTCAGTTTGGGTGTGTTTTGCTTCCCTGTCTTCTAATTTGCTAATTCGGTCCTCTGCTTCTCCTAGCCTACTATTGAAATTTTCCAAGGTGTTTTTTATTGCAGCTATATTACTCTTCATTTCTTCTTTATTCTTACATAAGTTGTTGATTTTTTTCCTCCATCCGGTTTATGAACTGTATGACCCTTAGTCTGAATTCTTTTTCTGACATATTGCATGCCTCTGTTTCACTTAACTGCATTTCTGGCAATTCCTCTTTTTTTTTTTTTTTTTTTCCTTTGGGGGTTTCTTTGTCTACCCATTTTTGTTCTCACTGATGGATTTAGATGTTGAGTCATGCAGTGGCTGCTCTTTCGGTGGCAGTGGCTTCTTGGGCTGTGGTTGCTCCTTGGGTGGTCACAGCAGTGGATGCTCTTCAGTTGGCAGTGGCTCCTCTTGTGGGTGATGTTTGCAGCAGTGGTGGCTCCTCTGTCTGGTTGGGGGAGGCTGCTCACACAGCTGCTGCTCCTTGGATGGGGTGGGCTGATCACGAGTCTGCTGCTCCTCAGATGGGGACGGGGTGCACGTGGCTGCTGCTCCTCAGATGGGGGTGGGCTGCTCATGTGTCTGCTGCTCACTTGGTCGCAGTGCTCTGGGCTAAAGCATTGGGCTGGTCAGAGGGGAGCACGCTTTGGAACTCACAGGAGCCTGTGCCTGGGGTGGCTGGAGATTTGGTGACTGTGGGACCACAGCCGAGGTAGCAGGTCCTGGGCAGGGGTGGCTTTAGAGTCCCAGGTGTTATATGAAGGCACCCTGGGTGGAGGTGAGGCTGGGTTCCCAGTTACAGCAGCTCTCCCCTTCCAAAAGGCAAGGCCCCTGAGGAAGAGCCGGCCTCCCAGTACTGTTTGCAATGGTAGCAGAGGCTGTATAGCTAGGCAAGCCCAGTTAGCCTGCCCCCGAAGTTCATGCAGGATCTAACTGTGCCACACACACACACACACACACCACGCGATCACACACTCCTCTTTTGTTCCCTCTATCACTCATGCTCTCTCCCTCACTGCTGTCTTCTTCCTGCCTCTGTAGTTGGGTCTGGGTGTTATTGACCTGTTTGTGGATGCAGTGTCCTCTCCAGGTGTCTGGGTATGTGGCTCACTCTCTAGCACATTGGCTGGTCTGGATAAAATTCACCTCGACAAGACACGACACAAAGGGAAAAAAACACGAATGTACTCACAATACCAATAACCCCAATATAAGTGACCACCTGAGAAAAGAGAATTAGGGGAGAGAAAAGAGCACAAATCATATTGAAGAGAGAAAAAAAGATAAGAGAGAAAAGAAAAAGGAAGAAAAAGGAGGATATATATATATATATATATATATATATATATATATATATATAGAGAGAGAGAGAGAGAGAGAGAGAGAGATAAACCAAAAAAAATAAATGCAAACACCAAACACCCAGCAAAGAGGGTGCGGGCAGAATCTGTAGAGGCTGAGCTTATATACAGAAAATAAGGTTAAAAATTGATTGAATATGCGGAGAACCTCAGTTCAGTATAGAGGAAATAGAAAGGGGATGAGTGGATAAGAAGAAAGAGAATGAAAAGAAAATAGTAATAATAATAAAGTTACAAAAATTGATTTAAAAATGGTATAAAAAATAGCAAATAAAATAAAATAAAATAGAATCATGGCAAAATAATGTGAAAAGACATAGAAAATAATTCAATAAACAAAAAAAGGAAAATAAAGGAAAAAAAAGAGATAACAAAATAATAATAAAATAAAATAAAAATAAAAATGAATAAGTGAAGTGTTGTTCTTTTGTCTGGCTTAAGATCCCAGTCTTCTGTACTGTACTGTTTCTGAGTTTCCTGTTGCTGGGACTGAAGGCCTCTTTTTAGGCCAGTCCCTGTGGACTCTCAGGGACTATTTAGATTTTTTAAAATCCTTTGTACCATTCAGGGTGTATTCTGGTTGTGGCTGTATTGGTTGCCTGGAGACTGGAGGGAGGGGCTATCTCTTCAGGAGAAAATGGCTGCCCAAGTCCTGGGTTCAGATATGACTCAGTGCCAGACTCACTGCCACTTTTCCTGGGCCCTCTCCTCTCCCCAGCCTCTCCCCAGACTCCACAAGTCTGCACCTTCTCTCGCACCTCAGCCATGGGTGAGGGTCTGTATCCAAAAGGTCCTATGAACTAGGTTCAGTGAAGAAAAGCACAGGCCACAGAGAGGGGAAAGACTGCGCCTCTGTGTGCTCCTCTCCTGCCGGCACTGCACGGTCTGGTCAGCCCTTCAGGCTGCCCCTCTGGGCTCAGTCTTTCATGACTGTGGACCCAGATCTAGAGTCCCCTGCCACCAGCAGTCCTGCGGACCTCCTTTCCACAGTCAGATGCTGTGTCTATCCCCAGGGACGTGGCTCCATGCTATGCGGTTTCCCCTGAACCTCTGGGCTTAGAGGTCTGGCAGACTTTCCTGCCCAGATCCTTGATTTTTACCTTTCTCCAGGGGTCCGCTGCCCTTCCAGGCTGCAAACTGTCTCACCAGCTGAGTCTCCTTCACCAATTCGGGGTGGATGTTATTTGTTTCAGCTGTTCATTCTATCTGCTCCGGGACATGGCTTGGGACACATACGTCTATTCTGCCACCATTTTGTCCTCCCCTCTTCCCTCATTTTTAATGTGCCTTTCTCTAGGTTTGTATGTGGTTCTAGGACTCCTATTTTAATGTGTTATTTCTGTCCTGGAACTGATGATGAACATGTTCACTAAAAATGCCTAAGTGGAAGCTGGTTTTCTAGAAGTATATTAACATGCATTGAGAAGGAAATTGATTAACCAAAGAAGACTTTAATTGACTTGTCCATGTGAATTTGTCATGTTAATTACTAGGTTTTTTAATACTCGCACATAGTTAATGGCACCAGGAAAACAACTGCCATTGTCAGAGTGTAAATAATGGTATAGTCATTCTAGTGTGAAGGTTATTTTTGTATCACGTTTCATTGTGCTAGCCTGTCTAATTTATGGCTGTAACCAACCAACCCTGGCTCTGGCCCCTATCTGCTCACACAGTAATTTTAAACCTGTCCCTCTCAAAAAGACTCTGCTGAGGTATTTCTGGGAATCCCCAGGGATTATTTTACGTGAGCTCTGAATTAGCAGACCAACACCACTACTGCTGATGCTGTGCTCCAGACTCTCAGTGCTGATGCTGCTTTGCCAGCCTGTTGTATCCTGCTGACTGTCATGGCTATCAAAGATCTCAATCCTCATAGATCAAGGAGACCTTGGTAATCAACTACAAAGTCAGAGGGGCAGAGATTTGGCCTTCCTGCATTATGCTCCCTAAGGGGAATTTCATAGCATGGTTATTTGGGTTCTGAGATATTACCAAGTTTAGTCAGCTCATTTGGCTTTTACTCAAGTCTTTTTATCCCAGAGCATGGACTTGCCCAGACCGAGTAGTTGGACTGAGATGGATTTAGGCAACAACAAATATCCTATAATTGGGAATTCTGCCTGCCCCTGATTCTCAGCCACTCTTGCTAACTCTGACTCACCATGCCTGACTTCTTTTTGTTCCTTGATGGGTTCTTTTCAGGGGACCTGCAATCTGTTCAGAAACATATCTTCAGCTGGGTTCACCACCCATTCAACATAAGTCCAAGAAGAGCTATGGCTGGTCCTGTATACAGAATACTTTGTACCAGTACAAATCAATCTATGCAATTGCTTTGTGGGTGGAAAGTGGTAAAGAAGGCTTTACTTAACTCCACCTGCCAGATGTAATTTAATCCCAGATGTGGTCCAATTGAGACCATGCTGTTAAGCTATGTTTATATCTTTAATCTGCATGCCTGTGATATTGTCAGAGTCTTGGATGTCTTGTCCCCTTCTCTGAACAAACAACCTGGCCCCTGCATCCTAGATGTCTTGGATGTCTTGTCCCCTTCTCTGAACAAACAACCTGGCCCCTGCATCCTAGACCTCAATGTTCACAGTCTAATTGAGAAGAGCAATCCAGAACCAGGTAAAATGATAAGTGAACCTCATATTTATGACGCTCCAACCACATTGAGGACATCTTTCAGTTCTTTGAACACACTAAAATAATTTCTGCCTAAGGGCCTCTGTACTTGCTGTTCTCTCTGCTGGAACACTGTTTGTATGTCTTGTTTCTTATCTTTTAGGGCTGAGTTAAAATATAACCTCCTCAGAGAAGCATTCTTTGACCTCCCTATATAAAGTAGTTAGCTTGCCTCTCCCTCACTATCTCTCCCCATTTTCAAAACATTTAACGAAATTTATCTTCTTTTAAAAAATTCTTCAGTTAACCCCAACTGACTTAGAAATAATTTATATGTTTCACATACACTTTTAATTTTATGTTGATGTAGTGCGTACTTTCAATATTGTTTAAATGTTTCCTCATTCCTTCATTCAATAGATATTTAAAATACCTACCAGATGCTGAGGATATATCAATGAACAAAACAGACAAAGTACTCTGCCTTCATGAACCTGACATGCTAATAAGAGAGATGGCAAAGAAATACACAAGCAAGCAAGATAATTTCAGATAGTGATAAAGGCTATGATAGAAAAGCAGGACAAGAGGATAGATAGTGAGGGAGAGGCAAGCTAACTACTTTATATAGGGAGGTCAAAGAATGCTTCTCTGAGGAGGTTGTATTTTAACTCAGCCCTGAAAGATAAGAAACAAGACATACAAACAGTGTTCCAGCAGAGAGAACAGCAAGTACAGAGGCCCTTAGGCAGAAATTATTTTAGTGTGTTCAAAGAACTGAAAGATGTCCTCAATGTGGTTGGAGCATCATAAATATGAGGTTCACTTATTATTTTACCTGGTTCTGGATTGCTCTTCTCAATTAGACTGTGAACATTGAGGTCTAGGATGCAGGGGCCAGGTTGTTTGTTCTTTCCATATTTTCAATAGTGTCTATTATTATTCTATATTTTAAAAAATTAGTGTGTTTAGACCATTTAAATTTAATGTAATTGTTTATATGTTTGGATTTTGGTCTGCTATTTTATTATTCATTTTCTGTTTTTTTTTTGTCTTATTCCTGTATTTCTCCTTTCCTATGTTCAGTCAAACATATTTAATATTCTAATTTACCTCTTGTGTATAACATTTTCAGTGGTTGTTCTATGTGTTACAAAATCCATATTTATCTTTTAACATATCTCTTAATTAATAAACTTTTAAAAAATGTGTTTCTATTGATTTTTAGAGAGTGAGGAAGGGAGAGGGATAGAGAGATAGAAACATCAATGAGAGAGAAGAACATCATCGATTGGCTGCCTCCTGCATGCCCCCTACTGGGGACTGAGCCTGCAACCTGGACATGTTCCCTGACCAGGAATCAAACCAGTGACTTCTTGGTTCGTGGGTTGACGCTCAACTGCTGAGCCACAAAGGCTGGGCTAATTAATCCATTTTTTTAAAAAAAGAACAGTTTTAGATTTATAGAAAAATTGAACAGATAGTATAGGGTGTTCTCATGTCACCACCTCATATAACTCCCTAATTTAACCTCATGTAATGCCCAAACAGTTTCTCCTATTATAAACATCTTTTAGTGTGGTACATTTATTACAATTAACAAACCAAGATTTAGACATCATTATTAAATAAAATCCATAGTTTACATTAATACTCACTCTTCCTGTTGTACCATGCTATGGGTTTTGACAAATGCATAATATCCCATGTTCACCATTACAGTATCATACAGAATAGCTTCACCATCCTAAAAATCCCTAGTGCTCCATCTATTCATCCCTTCATCCTCCCCACAAACCATTGATATTTTTATTTCTATAGTTTTGCCTTTTACAGAATGTCATATGGTTGAAATCATACAGTACATGGCCTTTCAGACTGGCTTCTTTTATTTATCAATATGCATTAAAAGTTATTTCATGTCTTTCTGTGCTTTGATAGTTCATTTCTTTCTATTTCTTGAATGACATTCCATTCTATGTGTGTACCACAATTTGTTTATCCATTCACCTATTGAAGAACATCTTGGTTCCTTCCAGTTTTGGGTGATTAATAATAAAGCTGCTATAGACATTTGTGTGCGTGTGTGTGTGTGTGTGTGTGTGTGTGTGTGTGTGTGTGTGTGTACATAGTTTACAACTCAATTGGGTAAATTCCTAGGAACACCATTGCTGTATCATATGGTAAGGGTATGTTCAACTGTGTGAGAAACTGCTAAACTGTCTTGCAAAGTGCCTATACCATTTTGCATTGCAATTAGCAATGAATGAGAGTTTTTCTTGCTCTGCATTTTGCCAGCATTTAGTGTTGTTGAGTTTTGGATTTTAGATTTTCTAGCAAGTGTGTGGTGGAAACTCATTATTGTTTTAATTTGTAATTCCCTTATGACATATGATGTTGAGCATCTTGTCATATGGTTATTTTCCACCTGTTTATGAAGTATCTCTTGAGATCTTTTGCCCATTTAAAGGAAATTGGTTTATTTGTTGAGTTATAAAAGTTCTCTGTATATTTTGGGTAAAAATCCTTTATCAGATATGTGTTTTGCAAATATCTTCTCCCAGTCTGTGATTTGTCTTTTCATTATCTTAACAGTGTCTTTTTCAGAGCACAAATTTTTAATTGTAATAAAGCCCAATTTATCAATTTTTTTTCACAGATTGTATTGTAGCTAAAAAGTCATAGCTAAATCCAAGGTCACCTAGATTTTTAAAATATTATAGATTAAAATTTTTATGACTTCTCATTATTTCATTTAGATCCATTTTTAATTAACTTTGTAAAAAGTGTAAAGTCTTTGTGTAGATCCATTTTTTATACCTATGTCTAATTGTTCCAGCACCATTTGTTGGAAAGACTGTCTTTTCTCCATTGAATTGTGTTTGCTTTTAAACAAAGATTAGTTGACTATTTTTGTGTGGGTCTATTTCTGGGCTCTTCATTTTGTTCCATTGATCTTTGCTATTCTTTCACACCATACTGTTTACTGTAGCTTTATAATAAGTCTTGAAGTCAGATACTGTCAGTCATCCACTTTTGTTCTCTTTCTTCAGTACTGTGCTGGCTATTCTGGGTCTTCTGCCTTTTTATATAAACTGTAAAATCAATTTGTTGCTTTCTACAGAATAACTTGGTAAGATTTTGATTGGAATTGTGTTGAATCTATATATTAATTTGGGAAGAATTAACATCTTAAAAATATTGAGTCTTTTTATCCATGAATATGGAATATCTCTCCATTTATATTTAAACTAGAGGCCTAGTGCACAAAATTCATGCATGGGGGGAGGGTCCCTCAGCCTGGCCTGCACCCTCTTCAATCCAGGACCCCTCAGGGGATGTCCGACATCCCTCTTGCAATCCAGGACCACTGGCTCCTAAACGCTCACCTGCCTGCCTACCTGATTGCCACTAACCACTCTGCCTGCCTTCCTGATGCCTTAAGTACAACATACATTTTGCTAATTTTAACTACTTCCTGTCGCCCTATTCCCCAGATTGACACATAAAACATGGCAATTACATGCCAAAATCCAGTACACTAAGTTGACAAATGTGATTTTAACTCGTGTGCCTAATATCATAGCCTAAGCTTTTTACCACCATATTATATAGTTGCCTTTTAAAGTTAAACAAATGCTTCCCTACTGACTGTGGTATATTTAGTTTCACTGCCTTCACTCACCTTCCCAAAAATTTGTAGGAGGAGTGTACTTCCCTGTCCCATTAATGTTGAGCTCGGCTCTGTGATTTGCTTTGGCCTTGTGGTGATTGGAGTATGGCCATTTGACTTTGAGCTTGGCCATTTGACTCAGCAGACATGACAAGAGCATAGACTTGGAATGTGCTTTGTGATTGGGCTTGTCCTTTTGCCCTTTTGCTGTTACCATGAGAACATATCCCAGGGATCCTGGTGATCCAAGGAGGATGAGAGACCTGTGGATCATACCTGGATTCAACCCACAGCTTGGTGCCAAACCCACTCAGGCCTAAACTAGGTAAGCGACATGTGAATAAAAATAAATGATTGTTGTTTCAAGCATCTGAGTTTAGGGGTGGTTTGCTATTGTGGCAACTGACAGACTAATTATGACTATATAAATATTTGGTTGAGGACTTTCTTATGTTTCCACATGAAATTTAAATGAATATATGACTCAGATTTAAATTCTAAAGCCTACAGATAACTTTTAAATTTCCACTCTCTTCACTGCTTATTCTATTCCCCAGCCTCTTTTTCTCCTAGAAGACAGTGCTTACTGAAGAGCAGGTTTTTTTTCTTTTCTTTTTATCTCCAGCTCTGCTAGTTCTGCCAGAATCTGCTAGTTCTATTTGGGGTTTCAGAGCATGGTGGGTACTTCTGTGAGGCATCAAAGTTTCTAGTTCTCTAAACTGGAGTTGTTATCCTTGGTCCCCTTTGTAAGTGCAGTATTAGCATCCCCATAGGTCTCTCTGCCTGAGCCCTGCTGAAAATAAGCTCATAGATCATAGATGGTGTGTGCCAGTGCACTCCTCATTATTGTTTATTCTCATGTGGTAAACTCTAGCTTAGGATCTAGACAGATTTGGACTTGAATACTATTTATATCATTTAATGTCTGGAAGATTGGGATAAGCTACATACTGTCTCTGAGCCTCAGATTCTTCATATGAATCAGCTCTGTCCAGCCTCCCTGATAGCACTGTTGTGAGCATCAGGATCTCCATAAAGGCTGAAGAGAGCATATGATTTTTGTTAATTATCCTGAGTATGTTCAACAGGTTAGTACCTAATTGCAGCCAGCACCAGTGTTCTCTTCTTTATATAGGCATGCCTCACTTTATTGTGCTTCTCTCTTTTGTGCCTCAGAGATTTTGCATTTTTTTTTTTTTTGCAAATTGAAGGCAAGACCCTCCACCACCAAAAAGACTACAATTCCCTTTATTGTGATACTTGTTTTATCATGGCGGTCTGGAGTTGAGCCTTCAATATGTCTGAGGTATGTCTGTATTCTTTAGGAGAATGAATTTTCAAGGAGCTAGAGCATGGCAACTCCATTTCACTACCTCTGGCTCCTGATAGCCTGGGCTCAGCAATCTTATTTTTCCCACTGCACCCTTTTTCCACCACCGGGGTAGAAGGATCCTAACCACAATTACCATCTGCCTAGGACTCACAGAATCCTATCTCCTTGACAACAGAAGTGCAGGCGTCAAAGTGAGTCAGCTTGGAGGAGGTGAAGCAGTGGCAGAATGCCGTTGGCTTTATATTGCTTTTGGCTTCTTAGAGTTGTCCCCACTAGTTTCTCAAATGAAGAGTAAGTATGTGGCCCAGAGACAAAAGAACAAAATGTCTAGCCTAGCAGATTTATGCCAGATTCACAGGTATAAAGCTGTTTTACAAAAATAAGGCAGCTTTTGTACCTAATTCTTGGTGTCTTTTAGAACCACACTAGCTGTGGAGCCTGGAAAAGTATAATTATGATTACATTTACCCTTTGGTTTATAAGTTTAATTGGTGGGACTTTATAGATCAAGAAACTTAGGTTTAGAGTAAGTAAATTAACAGAGTCAGAAGTTATATCCACACATGTCTGAATCCAAAGCTGGTGTTTTCCATGCCATCACAAAGCTACTGTTTGCATTTTGCTTGTTTTTGGTCATTCTGGGAAATTGGTCATGTGTGCTCTACTATCATTTTCATGAAACATGGATAGAGCCAAGATATGGAGTCAGACAGCCCTGTATTTTAATTTTGACTCTAACATTTATCAACTGTGTAATCTTGGAAAATTTATTGAACTTCTCTGAGTCTCAGTTTCTTTATGGGGATAATAATAGTATTTCATAGGGTTTTGGGGAGGTTTAATGAGATTATTTGTGTGAAGGGCTTTGTGTATTGCCTGGCATAGTGCCTGGCATATATGAAGCATTCAATAAATATTTACTAAAAAATAGTCTATTTCACAGAAGTATCATTGCAGCCCAAATCTCTTCAGTTTGCTCTTATAACACATAATCATGTTCTTGAGAATTTAGTTATAGGATGTTATGGGATGTTAGAGCTAGAGGGGGGAGGATGTCTTATGATTGCTTAATCCAAACTCCTCATTTTGCACAAGCTGCAACTAAGGTTCAGAGACAGGGAATGACTTAAATTTTTGTTATCTTCCACTGCTCCCAATTGCACCTCCTGATAAGTCAGTGACTTGGGCAAAGTCATGTTTCTTATCTCTTCTTTATCTGTTTGAAAGCTGGCAAGGATCCTTACCCTTATATTTACCTGATCTGATATTTGCAAGGAGAAAATGAGATTTTTGTTATTTGTGATTAGAAAAGCTTGTGTTTCCTCTAATATGCCCGCACCCCCTTTCCCATATTCCACATACCTGTGTGATTCCCAGGCCAGGCTTGCAATTTAAAAAGTTTCCTCCACCCCTGGATATCCTCTTTACCATTTTCACGATCATTATTGTCTAAAATTCCTTGTATTTTTTTCAATTTGCTTTGGGACCTATTGTCTGTCAAACTTACCTGATAAAGTAAAGTATAGGTTAATGTGTTAATGGTCTGCAGTATTACATTCCCCACATATGATCTGCATGTTAACAGAATGCTTCCCTCAAATAAATGATATACACTGGAATTTCATGCATGAAGTCATAAGGTTATGGAAAACAGCAGGCACATGTCTTAAACAGAGAGCAGGTCAGCATTAGAGTTGCAAGACCAGATTCAGGAAAGCAGGGGAAACTGCAGATGCTTGAGAGTAGGAGCTGAGGGAAGTGGCATCTAAGATAGACTTTGCTTATTGACTGAGTCTGTTAGGGTCAGCCATGCTTATGAGAGTAGCTCTCATTGCCTCAGCTCTCTCTCCATGTGTGCCGAAGAAATGTGATCTAATTGGAGTAAGACTTAAAAAATAATGAATTCAGGAGGAAGATGGCGGCTGGCAGGATGCAGGTGAGGGAGAGGGTGTGAGTGAGTGAGTGGGTGAAAGGGGAGTGTGTGGACATGTGTGGTATGTGTGTGAGTGAGTGAGGGACAATTAAATCCTGCATGAGTATCAGGGGCTGGAAGACCAGGCTCTCCTGGACAGGGAGCCCCTACCACCACTGTGGGCACTCCCTGGGCTACAGGGCTTGGTCATGGAGCCCACACCATCTTGAAGGGGAGAATGGCCACTCTAGGAGCTCATCAGCACCACCACCCAGACTGGCCTTGGACACTACCTGCGACCCTGCAACCACACCAGCCAAAGTCCTGCTGCCCCGCCCACAGACCTACAGACCCTAGAACATCCACCTCCAAGGGCGCACAGCTCCCACAGCAGTAGGTGGGACTTTCCCCTCCCTGGCTGCTGACCTCCAGACACCACAGTCACACATTTCCAGCGGGCAGGCCACCTGAGGCCACCACCCCAACAGGTGGCTCCCAGTGCCTCTGGGAGCCCCCGCTGGGTGTGCTCATATTCAAACAAGGACGCATGGGCCCCGGCAACAGAAACTAGGATTTCCCCCTCCCTGCCTGCCTGCACACAGACACTGCAGTCACGAGGCTTCAGCACATGGGACCCTCTGAGTCTGCCACCCTGGCAGACGGCTCCCGGGTGCCTCTGTGAGCCACTGTTGGGCATGTGAGAATCCAACCAAGGGCGCAAGGTCCCAGCAGCAGAAATTCCTACTTCCCCTTCCCCAGCTGTTGACTGCTGGACATTGCACTTATGCCTTTCCAGCGTGCAGGCTTCCTGAGCCCCCTGCCCCAACAGGCAGTTCCTGGGTGCCTCTGTGAGCCTCCCAGTGCACCCACAAATCAAACCAAGGGTGCAAGGCCCTAGCAGCAGAAACTGGGACTTCCCCCTTCCTGCATGCCTACTCACAGACACTGTGGTTGCACAGGTTCAGTGTGCAGGTCCCTCTGAGTCCACTGTCTTGACAGGTGGCTCCCGGGTGCCTCTGTGAGCCACCGCTGGGCGTGCATGAATCCAACTAAGGGTACAAGGCCCTGACATCAGAAAATAGGACTTCCCCCTCCCTGGCTGCTGACCTCCGGGCACCACAGTCACGCTGATCCAGCACGCAGGCCTTCTGAGTCTGCCACCATGACAGGTAGCTCCTGGGTGCCTCTGATCCACGACTGGGTGTACCTATCCAAACAAGGGCACAGGGCCCTGGCAGTAGAAAATTGGACTTCCCCCTTCCTGGCTGCCTTCCCACAGACACTGCAGTCACACAGTTTCAGCATGCAGGCCCCCTGAGTCTGCTACCCCAGTAAGTACCTCCAGGGTGCCTCTGTGAGCCACCACTGGGCATATTCATATCCAACCAAGGGTGCAAGGCCCCATCAGCAGAAACTCAGACTTCTCCCTCCTCGACTGCTGACCTCCAGTCACCACAGTTGCATTGATCCAGCGTGCAGACCCCCAGAGCCCGCTGCCCCGGCAGGCAGCCCCCAGGTGCCTCTCTGAGCCACTGCAAGGAGTGACACTGACTGCTGGCATCCAGTCCCCACAGTAGTGCCACTTCAGCACATAGGCCCCCTGAGCCCACTGCCCCAGCAGACAGCTCCTGGGCACCTATGTAAGCTGCTGCTGGGTGCACGTATCCAACCAAGGACGCACATATCCTGAAGCAGAAACTGGGACTTGTCCCTCCCTAGGGCTTGTGGAACACCATGATCACACCAATCCAGCGTCTTGCCCCCACGAGCACACACCCCTTGCAGATGCTCCTGGGTCCCTCTTTGAGCTGCCACAGGGTGTGGGCCTCTCCAACCATGGGTGCACGGCTCCCTCAGCAGGATCCACAACATCCCCCTCCTGGGTGCCTACCTCTGGAAACCTTGGTAAGTTACTGAGGACTCACCTCCCTGGACAGGTCACATTGTTTCAGCCACAGATTCCGAGATTCCCATAATCCCAGCTGCTGGTTCCTGAACCACCTCATGATTTAGAGAGGGAAATCACTTTGGCCAGAGTCCCACTGCCTCAACCACAGACTATGAGACACCTGCCCACCACTGTCACAGGCTCTGGGACCCTCATAGTGAGTTGCAGAGTGACGCTACTTTAGCAAGAGTTACACAACAATGGCCAAAGTCACAGTACCTGAGCCTCAGGCCCCGAGACTCCTTCCTCCTAGGCTATGGATTCTGGGAACCCACAGTGAGGCCATAGGCAACCCTTTCCACAAGAGCCAAAAACACGATCACATCCAAAACAGCTTGCCAATCCATGATGAGACTTCATCCATGAATAGGATACTAACATTCAAGACCCAACTAAATCAAGAGAACCGAAATAGCTCAAGTAGGGAACTCTTCTAGGTCACCAAGCCCAGAAGACCTGATAGACCACACCACTAGGTCCCCAAAATCACCAACTACATAACACCACCCCCAAAAGCACCTGGGGAGCAAAGCAGTTGGATCTAAGACATAGAAACAATTAAAACATTACATCAAAAAATGGGGAGACAAAAAAAAAATAATCCCCAAAGGAAAGAAAAAGAGGAATCACCAGAAAGGGAATTAAATGAAGTCAAGGCAAGTAACATGTCAGAGAAAGAATTCAGAGTAATGGTTATAAGGATGCTTAAACGACTGGATGACAAATATACACAACTCAATGAGAATTATAAGAAGCTGAATGAGAATGTCACCAACATGAAAAGGAACCAAGAGGAAATGAAGAATGACCTAGCTGCAATAAAGAACCCAATTTGGTTCTTAAACAGTAGACGAGAAGAGGCTGAGGACCGCAACAGCGAATTTAGAAGAAAAGGTAGGAAAAAACACACAAACCCAGCAGCAACTGGAAAGAAAACTTAAAAAGCAGGAGAGCCTAAGGGAGCTTTGGGACAACATGAAATGAAACAACATATGCATAACATGGGTGCCAGCAGGAGAGGAAGCAGAGCAAGGAATAGAAAACCTGCTTGAAGCCGAAACCGGTTTGGTTCAGTAGATAGAGCATCAGCCTGCGGACTCAAGGGTCCCAGGTTTGATTCCGGTCAAGGGCATGTACCTTGGTTGCGGGCACATCCCCAGTAGGGGGTGTGCAAGAGGCAGCTGATCGATGTTTCTCTCTCATCGATGTTTCTAACTCTCTATCCCTCTCTCTTCCTCTCTGAAAAAAAAAAAAAAAACCTGCTTGAAGAAACAATGACAGAAAATTTCTCTGATGTTGGGAAGAAAAAAACCACACAAGTCCAAGAAGCACATACAGTCTTAAACAAGATGAACCCAAAAAGACCAACACCAAGACACATCATAATTAAACTGGCAAACATCAAAGACAAAGTAAGAATCTTAAAGGCTGCCAGAGAAAGAAAGTTAACTACAAGGGATCTCCTATTAGAATAGCAACTGATTTCTCAACAGAAACACATCAAGCTAGAAGGGAATGGAATGAAAGATACAAAATGATGCCAAGCAAGAGACTGAATCCAAGAATACTATACCCAGCAAGGCTGTCTTTCAAAATTGAAGGTGGAATCAGGAGCTTCACAGACAAAAAAAGGGCTAAGCGAGTTTATTACCACCAAGCCAGCAATGCAAGAAATACTAAAAGCACTGCTGTAAAAAGAAGAAAAAGAAAGGCAAGAAGGAACACAAGCATAAAAATAAGAATGGCAACAAATTAGTACTGATCAATAACATTAAATGTGAAGGGATTAAATGGTCCAATCAAAAGACATAAGGTAGCTGAATGGTTAAGGAAACATTACCCATGTATTTGCTGTCTACAAGAAACCCACCTCAGAACAAAGGACTCACACAGACTGATAGCGAAGGGATGGAAAAAAATTTTCAGGCAAATGGAAATGAGAAAAAAAACTGGGGTAGCAATATTTATATCTAACAAAATAGACCTCAAAGTAAAGGCCATAACAAGAGATAAGGAGGGCCACTTCATAATACTAAAGGGAGCAATTCAATAAGAGGATATAACTCTGGTAAACTTATATGCACCCAATACAAGAACACCCAAATACATAAAAAACTTCTTGAAGATATCAAGGGAGAGATCAACAGCAATAAAGTAATAGTAGGGGACTTTAATACCCCATTGACATCACTGGATAAATCCTCTAAACAAAAAATAGGCAAAGAAACAGAAATCCTAACTGACTCACTAGATCAGATGGAATTAATTTACATCTTAAGAACATTTCACCCCAAAGCTACAGAATATACATTCTTCTCAAGTGCACATGGGACAGTTACAAAGACACACCACATACTAGGACACAGGTAAGTCTCTTCAAATTCAAGAAGATAGAAATAATATCAAGCATCTTCTCAGTTTAAAATGGCATAAAATTAGAAATCAACTACAATAAAAACATTGAAAACAATCAAACAGTTGGAGGCTAAATAGCATGCTATTGAACAATGATCGGGATACCAAAGAGGTCAAAGAAGAAATAATATGCATCATGGAAACAAATGACAATGAAAACACAACAATCCAAAATGTATGGGACACGGTGAAAGCAGTCCTGACAAGGAAGTACATAGCTCTACAGGCCAACCTCAAAAAACAGAAAAAATAGTAATAAATTATCTAACCTTGCAACTTAAAGAATTAGAAAGAGAGCAACAAGAAAAGCCCAGAGTAAGCAGAAGGAAGGAAATAATAAAGATCAGAGCAGGAATAAATGACATAGAGAGCAAACAAACAAACAAAAACAAAAACAAAAACAAAACAAAACAAAACAAAACAAAAACAATACAAAAGGTCAATGAAACCAAGAACTGGTTCTTTGAAAGGACAAACAAGATTGATGAACCTCTAGCCAGGCTCACCAAGAAACAAAGAGGGAGGACCCAAATAAACAAATCAGAAATGAAAGAGGCAAAATAACAACCAACCCCACAGACATACAAATGGTTGTAAAAAAATACTACAAAAAACTCTACTCCTACAAACTGGAAAACCTTGATGAAATGGACATATTCCCAGAAAAATACAAGCTTCCAAAACTCAATCAGGAAGAATAACAAAACCTGAATAGGCTGATAACTACTGATAAAATTGAAACAGTAATCAAAAAGCTCCCAGGAGGAAGGAAGATGGCTGCCGATGGGAAGGCAGACTGCAAGATAGTGTGTGAATGAGAGAATGAAAGGAGAGTGTGTGGTTGCATAGGGAGCGTATATTTGTGGGCGAGGGACAGCTATACTTCAAGGGACTATTGGGAATTGCCGGAACGGTTTCCCCTGACTGGGTAGCCTCCACTGCTGCTGAAATCTCTCCCAGTGCAACCAGCTCTGATTCAGATCCCATGCCATCTTGAAGGGGAGAGTGGCTATTATCGGAGACCTATACATTCTGGGAATCTACAACAACAACACCCAGGGAACAGCTGCAAACCCAGGAACACCAGACCTCAAGCAGCGTGAATACGCGGACTTGGATGAGCTCTACACCTTCTCATGGAAAGATCATATTTCACCTAGGAAAAGGAGAGAGAGAGCTACATAACCAGATAACCAGAGAAGAGAGATCATGGGAGACAAAGAAACAGCTCACATATGTAAGAAAAGGAGGCATCACCAGGAAAGGAAGTAAACGAAATGGAGGCAAGCAATATGTCAGAGAAAGAATTCAGAGAAATGGTCATAAGGTCGCTGAAAAGAATGGAAGACAAATTCAACAATATGTGTAAGAAGCAAGAGGAAATGAAGAAGAACCAAGAAGAAATGAAAAATGACATTGCTGCTATAAAGAATTCAATAGAAAGCATCAACAGTAGAGTAGAAGAAGCAGAGGACCTCATCAGTGAACTAGAAGATAAGGTAGAAAAAAATATGCAAGCAGAGCAGCATCTAGTAAAAAAACTTAAAATACAGGAGAGCCTAAGGGAACTTTGGGACAACATGAAACGAAAAAACATCCACATAATATGGATGCCAGAAGGAGAGGAAACTGAGCAAGGAATAGAAAACCTGTTTGAAGAAATAATGACAGAAAACTTCCCTGATATAGGGAAGAAAAAACTCACACAAGTCCAAGAAGCTCACAGAGTCCCAAACAAAATGAACCCCAAAAGACCGACACTAAGGCACATTATAATTAAATTGGCAAACACCAATGACAAAGTAAGAATATTAACAGCGGCCAGAGAGAGACAGAAAGTTACCTACAAAGGATCCCCCATCAGACTAGAGATTGATTTCTCAATAGAAAAACATCAGGCCAGAAGGGAATGGAATGAAATATTCAAAGTCATGCAAAGGAAGGGTCTAAATCCAAGAATACTGTACCCAGCAAGGCTATCAATCAAAATTGAGGGTGAAATCAGGAGTTTCACAGAAAAAAAGGAATAATGGAGTTTATTACTACCAAACCAGCGATGCAAGATATACTAAAGTGTCTGCTGTAAAAAGAAGAAATAGGAAGCAAAGAAGGAAAACAGGAATAAAGCATAAAAATGGCGACAAACAAGTACCTATCAATAATAACTTTAAATGTAAATGGATTAAATGCCCCAATAAAAAGACACAGGGTATCATAACAGCACAATTTACAATAGCTAAGATTTGGAAACAGCCTAGGTGCCCGTCAGCAGATGACTGGATCAGAAAACTGTGGTACATCTACACAATGGAATACTATGCTGCCATAAAAAAGAAGGAATTCTCATCATTTGTAGCAACCTGGATGGAATTGGAGAATATTATACTAAGTGAAATAAGCCAGTCAATGAAAGAAAAATACCACATGATCTCACTCATTTATGGATAATAAAGAACATTATAAACTGATGAACAAAAAGATAGATACAGAGACAGTAAAGCAACAAACAGACTTTCAAATTACAGGGGGAAAGTTAGGGAGAGGTGGGGAAGATAAGAAATCAAACGAAGGACTTGTATGCATGCATATAAGCATAAACAATGGACGCAAAACTCTGGGGGGTGAGGGCATGTATGGGTGTGGGGTGGGGGGGTAATGGTAAGATATGTACACATATAATACCTCAATAAAAAAATAAATAAAATAATATTGATAAATAAAAAAATCCATCATGCAAAAAAAAAAAAAAGACATAGGGTAGCTGAGTGGATAAGAAAACATGATTTATATATCTGCTGTCTACAGGAAACCCCCCTCAGAAAAAAGGACTCACACAGACTGATGGTGAAGGGATGGAAAAGGTTTTTCAGGTGAATAGAAATGAAAAAAAAAAAAAAGCTTGGGTAGCAATACTTATATCTGACAAATCAGATCTCAAAGTGAAGGACATAAGAAGAGATAAGGAAGGCCCCTTCATAATACTAAAGGGAGAAATCAAACAAGAAGAAATAACACTGGAAAACATATATGCACCAAATACTGGAGTACCCAATTACGTAAAAAAAAAACCCCACAAAACTCCTGGAGGATATCAAGGGTGAGATTGACAGCAATACAGTCATAGTAGAGGATTTTAATATCCCACTATCACCATTGGACAAATCCTCTAAACAAAAAATCAGCAAAGAAACATCAATCCTAAATGACTCACTAGTCCAGATGGAATTAATTGACATCTTCAGAACATTTCACCCCAAAGACACAGAATGCACATTCTTACTCAAGTGCACATGGGTCATTTTCAAAGATAGACCATATATTGGGTCACAGGCAAAGTCTCTTCAAATTCAAGAAGATAGAAATCATATCAAGCATCTTCTCAGATCACAATGGCATAAAACTAGAAATCAACTACAATAAAAAAAATCAAAAAAAGTCAAACACCTGGAGACTGATTAGCATGCTATTAAACAATGACTGGGTTACCAGAGAGATCAAAGAAGAAATAAAGAACATCATGGCAACAAATGACAATGAAAACACAATAATCCAAAATCTATGGGATACAGCGAAAGCAGTCTTGAGAGGGAAGTTCATAGCTCTACAAGCCTACTGCAAAAACAAGAAACATTGGTAATAAATTACCTAAGCCTGCAACTCAAAGAGTTAGAAAGAGAGCAACAAGAAAATCCCAGTGTAAGCAGAAGGAAGGAAATAATAAAGATCAGAGCAGAGATAAATGACATAGACACCAAAAAAAAAAAAATACAAAATATCAACAAAACCAAGAGCTATTTCTTTGAAAGGATAAACAAACCTCTAGCCAGGCTCACCAAGAAGCAAAGAGAGAGGACCCAAATAAACAAAATCAGAAATGAAAGAGGTGAAATAACAACTGATCCCACAAAATTACAAATGATTATGAAAAAATACTATGAACAACTCTATTCCAAAAAAATGGATAACCTAGATGAAATGGACATATTTCTAGAAAAATACAAGCTCCCAAAACTCAACCAAGAAGAATAAAAAAACCTGAATAATCCAATAACTAGGGAATAAATTGAAACAGCGATAAAAAAATCTCCCAGCAAACAAAAGCCCTGGTCTGGACAGCTTTACAAGGGAGTTCTACCAAGCATTCAAAGAAGAACAAAAACCTATCCTCATCAGACTATTCCAATAAATACAAGAGGAAGGTACACATCCAAGCTCTTTCTATGAAGCCAGCATTACCCTAATCCCAAAACCAGATAAAGACACCACAAAAAAAGAACACTACAGGCCAGTATCCTTGATGAACATAGATGCTAAAATCCTCAACAAAATTCTAGCAAATCGGATTCAGCAATACATTAGAAAGATCATACACCTTGACCAAGTGGGATTTATACCGTGGATGCAAGGATGGTACAATATCCACAAATCAATAAACGTGATACATCACATAAACAAACTGAGAGCCAAAAATCACATAATTATATCAATTGATGCAGAAAAAGCATTTGACAAAATCCAACACCCTTTCTTGATAAAAACTCTCAGCAAATTGGGAATAGAGGGACCATACCTCAACATAATAAAAGCCCCATATGACAAACCTACAGCCAACATCATACTCAATGGGCAAAAACTAAACTCATTTCCCCTAAGAACAAGAACAAGACAAGGATGCCCACTTTCACCACTCCTGTTCAACATAGTATTAGAAGTAGTAGCCATAGGGACCAGACAACAGGAAGAAATAAAAGGCATCCACATTGGAAAAGAAGAAGTAAAACTGTCCTTATTTGCAAATGACATGATGCTATACATAGAGAACCCCAAAGACTCCATAAAAAAAACTACTAGACCTAATAAATGAATTTGGCAATGTAGCAGGATACAAAATTAACTCCCAGAAATCTATGGCCTTTTTATACACTAATAATGAACTCACAGAAAGAGAAATGAAAAAAAATCCCATTTACCATCGCACCAAAAAAACTAAGATACCTAGGAATAAACTTAACAAAGGACGTAAAAGACCTGTACTCAGAAAACTATAGGACATTGAAAAAAGAGATAGAGGAGTACATAAACAAATGGAAGAATCAACATCATTAAAATGTCCATACTACCTAAAGCAATCTATAGATTCAATGCAATACCTATTAAAATACCAACAGCATATTTCAAAGATCTAGAACAAACTCTCCAAATATTCATCTGGAATAAAAAAAGACCCCAAATAGCCATTGCTATCCTAAGAAAGAAGAACAAAGTTGGAGGGATCACAATACCAGACATCAAACTATATTACCAAGCCACGGTTGTCAAAATGCCTGGTACTGGCACAAGAACAGACATATAGACCAAGGGAACAGAATAGAGGACCCAGAAATGGACCCAAGCCACTATACTCAATTAATATTTGACAAAGGAGGCAAGAGCATACAATGGAGTCAAAACAGCCTCTTTAATAAATGGTGCTTGAAAATTAGGTCAGATACATGCAAAAAAATGAAACTAGATCACCAACTTACACCATATACAAAAACAAACTCAAAATGGATAAAGGACTTGGATGTAAAATGGGAAACCATAAAAATTCTACAAGACTCCATAGGCAGTAAAATTGCAGACATATGTCGTAGCAATATCTTTACAGACACAGATCCTAGGGCAACAGAGACAAAGGAAAAAATAAACAAATGGGACTACATCAAAATTAAAAGCTTCTGCACAGCAAGAGAAACCATCAACAAAACAACAAGAAAGCCCACTGCATGGGAGAACATATTTGCCAATGTAATCTCCGATTAGGGTTTAATCTCCAACATTTACAGGGAACTCATACAACTTAACAAAAGGTAGATAACAACCCAATCAAAAAATGGGCAAAAGACCTAAATAGACACTTTTTGAAAGAGGACATTCAGAAAGCCAAGAGACACATGAAAACATGCTCAAAGTCACTAATCATCCGAGAGATGCGAATCAAAAAAACAATGAGGTACCACCTCACATCTGTCACAATGGCTATCATCAACAAATCAACAAATGACAAGTGCTGGAGAGGATGCGGAGAAAAAGGAACCCTTCTTCACTGCTGGTGGGAATGCAGACTGGTGCAGGCATTGTGGAAAAACAGTATGGCATTTTCTCAAAAATGTAAAAATGGAACTTCCATTTGACCTAGTAATACCACTTCTAGGAACATATCCCAAGAAAACAGAAGCACCAATCAGAAAGGATATATGCCTCCCTATGTTCATAGCAGCACTATTTACAATAGCTAAGATTTGGAAAGAGCCTAAATGCACATCAGCAGATGAGTGGATTAGAAAACTATGGTACATCTACACAATGGAATACTATGCTGCTATAAAAAAGAAGGAATTCTTACCATTTGCAGCAGCATGGATGGAACTGGAGAGCATTATGCTAAGTGAAATAAGCCAGGAAGTGAAAGAAAAATACCACATGATCTCACTCATTTATGGATAATAACGAACATTATAACCTGATGAACAGAAAGATAGATACAGAGTCAGAGAAGCATCGAACAGACTGTCAAATTACAGTGGGAAGGTGGGGAGTGTTGGGGGTTCGGTAAGAGATCAACCCAAGGACTTGTATTCATACATATAAGCATAACCAATGGACACAAGGCACTGGGGGTGGGGTGGGGTGAGGGCATGTGCTGAGGGGTAGGGAAGGCCGAGGGAAGGTCAATGGGGGGAAAAAGGAGACATATGTACTACTATTTGTAATACATTAAACAATAAAAAAAAGCTTCCAGGAAACAAAAGCCCTGGACCAGATGGCTTCACAGGGAAGTTTTAACAAACATTCAAAGAAGAACTAAAACCTATCCTCCTCAAATTATTCCAAAAAATTCAAGAGGAAGGCACACTTCCAAGTTCTATGAATCCAGCATTACCCTAATCCCAAAACCAGATAAAGACACTACAAAGAAAGAGAATACAGGCCAATATCCCTGATGAACATAGAAGCTAAAATCCTCAACAAAATTCTAGCAAACTGGATCCAGCATTACATTAGAAAGATCATACACCATGACCAAGTGGGATTTATTCCAGGGATGCAAGGCTGGTACAATATCCACAAATCAATAAACATGATACATCACATAAATAAATTGAAAGACAAAAATCACATAATCATATCAATTGATGCAGAGAAGGCATTTGACAAAGTCCAGCACCCTTTCCTGATAAAAACTCTCAGCAAAGTGGGAATAGAGGGATCATACTTCAACATCATAAAAGCCTTATATGACAAACCTACAGCCAACATCATACTCAATGGGCAAAAACTAAAACCATTTCCCCTAAGAACAAGGACAAGACAGGGATGCCCTCTTTCCACACTCCTGTTCAACATAGTATTGGAAGTGCTAGCCATAACGATCAGACAAGAAGAAGAAATAAAAGGCATCCAAATTGGAAAAAAATAAGTAAAATTGTCATTAGTTGCAGATGACATGATATTGTACATGGAAAACCCTAAAGACTCCATCAAAAGACTACTAGACTTACTTAATCAATTTGACAATGTAGAAGGATACTAAATTTACACCCAGAAATCTATGGCTTTTTTATACACCAATAAAGAACTCACAGAAAGAGAAACTAAAAAAAAAAACACTCCCATTTACCACCATTGCAAGAAAAAAAATAACATACAAGGAATAAATTTAACCAAGGAGGTAAAGGACCTGTACTCAGAAAATTACAGGACACTGAAGAAAAAAAAAAGATACAGTAAGACATGAACAAATGGAAGAATATACCATGTTCATGGATTGGTAGTATGAACATAATTAAAATGTCCATACTACCCAAAGCAATCTATAGATTCAATACAATCCCCATTGAAATACCAATGGCATATTTCACAGACCTAGAACAAACTCTTCAAAAATTCATCTGGAGGAAAAAGAAAACAAACCCAAATAGCGGCAACAATCTTGAGGAAGAAGAACAATGTTGGAGGCATCACAATACCAGATATCAAGCTATATTACAAAGCCACTGTTCTCAGAACTGCCTGGTACTGGCACAAGAACAAACATATAGACCAATGGAACACAATAGAGAATCCAGAGATCGACCCAAGCCATTATGCTCAATTACTATTTGACAAAGTAGGCAAGAGCATACAATGGAGTGAAGAGAGTATCTTCAATAAATGGTGTTGGGAAAATTGGACAGATACTTGCAAAGAAATGAAACTAGACCACCAACTTACACCATACACCAAAAGAAACTCAAAATGGATAAAGGACTTAAATGTAAGACAGGGAACCATGAAAAGTTTAGAAGATGCCATAGGCAGTAAAATAGCAGACGTATGTCGTAGCAATATCTTTAACGATACAGCTCTTAGGGCAATAGAAACTAAGGAGAAAATAAAGAAATGGGACTACATCAAGATTAAAAGCTTCTGCACAACAAAAGAAACCATCAATAAAACAAGAAAGCCCAATGCATGGGAGAACGTATTTGCCGATGTTACATCAATAAGGGTTTAATCTCCACCATATACAGGGAACTCATACAACTTAACAAAAAGGAAGATAAACAATCCAATCAGAAAATGGGCAAAGGCCCTAAAGAGACACTTTTCAAAAGAGGACATACAGAAATCTAAGAGTAGGGGTCCTCAAACTTTTTAAACAGGGGTCCAGTTCACTGTCCCTCAGACGGTTGGAGGGCCGGACTATAGTTTTAAAAAAAACAACTATGAACAATTTCCTATGCCTACTGCACATATCTTATTTTGAAGTAAAAAAACAAAATGACAAAAACACCCGCATGTGGCCCGCGGGCCGTAGTTTGAGGACGCCTGGCTAAGAGACATATGAAAACATGCTCAGTCACTAATCATCCTAGAGATGCAAATGAAAACAACAATGAGGTAACATCTCACACCTGTCAGAATGGCTATCATCAACAAATCAAGAAATGACAAATGCTGGAGAGAATTTGGAGAAAAAGGAACCCTTGTGCACTGCTGGTGGGAATGCAGACTGGTGCAGCCACTGTGGAGAACATTATGGCATTTCCTCAAAAAATTAAAAATGGAATTTCCATTTGACCCAATAACCCCACTTCTAGGAATGTATCCCAAGAAATCAGAAACACCAATCAGAAAGGACATATGCACCCCTATGTTCATAGCAGCACAATTTATAATATCTATGATTTGGAAAGAGCCTAAATGCCCATCAGCAGATGAGTGGATTAAAAAACTGTGGTACATCCACACAACGGAATACTATGCTGCTCTAAAAAAGAAGGAATTCTTACCATTTGCAGCAGCATGGATGGAACTGGAGAGCATTGTGCTAAATGAAATAAGCCAGTCAGAGAAAGATAAATATCACATGATCTCACTCATTTGTGAAATATAATCTATACTATTAAAAGCTTAATATGCTAATTAGACTGGGTGACTGGACATCTTCCGGACATCCAACTTCCTTCCAAATAGTTAAGGGGTGACCAGGCCAGCAGGGGGGCATTTGGGAGGCAGCAAGGCTGGCAGGGGGGTCAGTTGGGGGAGTGACCAGGCTGGCAGGGGTGCAGTTGGGGGCCAACCAGGTCGGCAGGGGGGCAGTTGGTGGGCGGCTAGGCAGGCCGGCTGGGGGGCAGTTGGGGGGGGGCTACCAGGCCGGCAGGGGTGTAGGTGGGGGCAGACCAGGCTGGCAGGGGGCCAGTTGGAGGGTGACCAGGCCAGCAGGGGTGCAGTTGGGGGGCGACAAGTCCGGCAGGGGGGCAGTTGGGGGGTGACCAGGCCAGCAGGGGAGCAGTTAGAGGGCGATCAGGTAGGCAGGCAGGTGAGTGGTTAGGAGCTAACAGTCAGGAGCCAGCAGTCCCAGATTGTGAGAGGGATGTCCAGCGCCTGGTTTAGGCCCGATCCTTCAGTCAGACATCCCTGAGGGGTCCCTAATTGGAGAGGATGCAGGCTGGGCTGAGTGACCCCCCCACCCCTGTGCATGAATTTCATGCACCAGGCCTCTAGTGAACAACATAAACTGAAGAACAAAAGTAGAACCAGAGACATAGAAGCATCAAACAGACTGTACAACCTATGAGGGAAGGCAGGGTGAGGGGGTAAGAGATCAATCAAAGGACTTGTAAGCATGCATATGAGCAAAACCAATGGACACAGACAGTAGAGGGATGAGGGCTTGTTCTTGGGGGTGGGAGTGGCCAGGGTGAGGTCAATGGGGGAAAAAGGAGACTCATGTAATATTTTATTTATTTTTCTTTTTTAAATTTCTTTATTGATTAAGGTATTACATATGTGTCCTCATCCCTCCATTAAACCCCCACCCCCCACTCGCATGTAATATTTTAAACAATAAAGAATTTAAATTAAAAAAATAATAATAATGAATTCAGATCAACTTAAGAGGCCCACTTCTGACAGAGAACATGATTTACTTGAGAAACAGAAGATAAAGGGAAGGAAAGAGATAGCAAGAGAAAGGGAGGGAGAGAGACATGAAAGCATTTCACAAGCAACATCTAGACATAAATTATAGAGGTAAAAAGCAAGAGCTGTGTGAGAAAAAACACACAAAAAAACAAGCATATTCTGCTGCTCTTTATTCTGCTTGCTTCCCAGACTCTTCAATTGCAGCAACCACTAATGTGGTCTCTATCTTTGCCCTCAGCTCAAAGAGAATGATAAAGCAGCAAAAGCACTCAAAGTTATAGTATAGCCACACATAAAAGTTTATGACATGAAAATTCACCCCTTCCCCAACACAGACACTTTGGCAACACCTACTAGAGAAGCACAAGTACTAGTATAGTGAATAGAAGGATCAAAGAAGGAAAAGACTGTTGAGCTAAAATGGGGGCAGGAGCCTTTCTTTGATTCCCTAATGAAGTGTTTTAATGATTTTCTGTGTGTGTAGTGCTCAGTTTGGCAGCAGAAAGTTGGAGTGGAAGGAGAGGCTAGTTATTCCCGTGTCTCAATTTTCAAAAGGACTCAGCCCTTAGAAGTGAAAGTCACACATCAGATATAATCATAGATATTAATTTCTAGGTTCTTCTGCAGATTAGAAAAGTCAAAGAAGTTAGACTTTGAATTCTACCCATTTTCAGGAAGATATGAAACATCCAATGAAATTCTGGTTTTTAGAAAAGAGGTAATCATGGATTCATTATACAAAACACAGACTGGCAAACTTGATGTCAATCTTAGACAGTGATTCTAGAAATTGCTATTAAATGATAATTCAGCCCTAACCGGTTCAGCTCAGTGGATAGAGCATCGGCCTGCCGATTGAAAGGTCCCAGGTTTGATTCTGGTCAAGGGCATATACCTTGGTTGTGGGCACATCCCCAGTAGGAGGTGTGCAGAAGGCAGCTGATTGATGTTTCTCTTTCATCGATGTTTCTAACTCTCTATCCCTCTCCCATCCTCTCTGTAAAAAAAAAAAAAAATATATTTAAAAAATAAATGATAATTCATAATCCTAAGAACAGTTAGCCCTGATCAGTGGTAATCAACATGGGTTTGCTGAGTAGTCATGTAATATAAACCTCATTTGCCAATTTGATTATTTGAGTGATGTATCTGGAGAATGTAGCAACCTTATATTCCTGGAATAAATAGCACTTGGTCATGGTGTATGAACTTTTTAATGTATTGGTGGATCTTGTTTGAGGATTTTTACATCTATGTTCACCAGAAATATTAGCCTATAATTTTCTTTCTTTATGGGGCCTTTATCTGGTTTTGGAATTAGGATAATGCTGGCCTCAAAATGAGCGTGGGAGTCTTCCCTTCTCTTGAATTTTTGGGAATAGTTTAAGAAGTATAGGTGTTTGCTCCTCTTTGAATGTTTGGTAAAACTTACCTGTGAAGCCATCTGGTTGAGAGTTGTTGTTTTTTTATTACTGCTTCAATTTCATTAGTTGTAATTTGTCTATTCAGATTTTCTGACTCTTCCTGATTCAGTTTTAGAAGTTTGTAAAGTTACTAGAAATTTATTAATTTTTCCAGATTGTCCAACTTGTTGGCATATAGTTATTCATAATATTTTCTTTTTTTATTTCTTTGGTATCAGTTGTTACTTGTCCTCTTTCATTTCTGATATTATTTATTTGGGTGCCCTCTTTTTTATTTTAAAATACATATTTTATTGATTTTTTTTACAGAGAGGAAGGGAGAAGGATAGAGAGTTAGAAACATCAATGAGAGAGAAACATTGATCAGCTGCCTCCTGCACACCCCCTCCTGGGGATGTGCCTACAACCGAGGTATATGCCCTTGACCGGAATCAAACCTGGGACCTTTCAGTCTGCAGGCTGGCGTTCTATCCACTGAGCCAAACTGGTTAGGGCCTCTCTTTTTTTCTTGATAAGGTTAATAAAACCAGCTGTTGGATTTATTACTCTTTTATATTGTTTTTAATTTTTTTTATATTTTTATTTATTTCAGAGAGAAAGGGAGAGGGAGAGAGAGATAGAAACATCAATGATGAGAGAGAATCATTGATTGGCTGCCTCCTGCATGTCCCCCACTGGGGATTGAGCCTACAACCCAGGCATGAGCCCTGACCAGGAATACAACCATGACCTCCTATTCATAGGTTGATGCTCAACCACTGAGCAACACCAGCCAGGCTGTATTGTTGTTGTTTTTTACACTCTATTTTGTTTATTTCTGTTCAGATTTTTATTATTCTCTACTCTGGAATTTGTTTGTTGTTCTTTTTCTAGTCCCTTTAAGTGAAAGTTAGATTGTTTATTTGAGATTTTTTGTTGTTGTTGTTGTTGAGGTAGTCCTATAATGCTATGAATTTTCCTTTTAGAACTTCTTTCTCTGTGTTTTATTGATTTTGGGTTGTTGTGTTCTCATTTTATTTGTTGAAAGGCTTGATTTCTTTCTTGATCTCATTGTTAACCTATTCACTGTTTAGTAACATGTTATTTAGCTTCCATTTCTTTGTGTGTTTTTTCAGTTTTTTCTTATGATTTATTTTTAGTGTCATACCATTGTGGCAAGAGAAGATGCTTGATATGATTTCAATTTTCTTAAATTTATTGAGACTTTATTTGTGGTCCTAACATGGTTTATCCTAGTAAATGTTCCATGTGCACTTGAAAAGAATATATACTCTGCTGCTTTGGAGTACAATGCTCTAAAGTTATCTATTAACTCCATCTGAAGTAGTGTGTCATTTATGGTAGCTGTTTCCTTGTTGATTTTCTGGCTGAAAGATCTATCCATTGATGTCAATGGGTTGTTAAAATCCCTACTATGACTGTATTACTATGACTGTATATCTCTCTCTCTCTCTCTATGTCCACCAAGATTTCTTTATATATTTAGGTGCCCCTATGTTGGGTGCATAAATGTTTGCAAGGTTATATCTTCTTCTTGGATTGCTCCCTTTATCATTATGAAATGTCCTTATTTGTCTCTTACTATAACCTTTGTTTTAAGTCTATTCTGTCAGATATAAGTATTGATACCCCAGCTTTATTCTTCATTTGCATTTGCATGAAATATCTTCCATTCCTTTATTTTTAGTCTATGTGTATCTTTCATTCTGAGGTGGGTCTCTTATAGTATTACTTTCTTATCCATTCAGCTACCCTATGTCTTTTGAATGGACCACTTAAGCTATTTACATTTAAAGCAATTATTGATAGGTACATATTTATTGCCATTTTATTCTTTTAATTATGTTCTTTTGGGTTTATTCTTCTCTTCTTCTTAAAGAAGACCCCTGAATATCTTTTGTAATACTTGTTGGGTGGTAATGCACTCATTTACCTTTTTGCTTGTCTGGGAAGGTCTTTATTTCTCCTTTAATTTTAAATGATAGCCTTCCTGTGTATAGTAGTCTTGGTTGAATATTTCATGACAATCCCTTCTGGCCTGGGATATTTCTATTGAGAAATCAGCTCAATGAATAGATAAAAAAGTTGTGAGAGATTATCCTATATAATAAAAGCCTAATATGCAAATTGTTCCCTCCGATGGTCATTTGACCAGGAGACTGGGAGTTGACTGCTCGCTATGACGTGCGCTGACCACCAGGGGGTGGCGCAGAACATGGCGGGTGTTGATGACATGGTGCTGGCAGCAGGTGGCAGTGGAGGTGCTGCTGGCCATGATGGGCCCTGACAAGAGCGGGACCGCGGTGGGATGGTGGAGTGGGTGAGCGGGTGAGCGAGTGGCACCAGGTGAAGGTGGGTGTGAGTGAGGGCCCAATCACCCTGCCAATTGCCCCGCAGATGGCAAACAGCAGCGGCAGCGGGGGGGGGGGGGCCAGTCCCCGATCAATCATCCCGCAGGCGGGATGGTGGAGCAGGTGAGGGGGAGGCACCAGGCTAAGGCGGGGTGCCAGGCAGGGCTGTGGGGCTGTGATATTGGGGGCGTGAGCTGGGGCTGCGAGCCTGGGGGCACAAGCTGGGGCCTGATCCCTGCAGGCCACCCTAAGGGACCCCACCCATGCATGAATTTGTACACCAGGCCTGTAGTATATATAGGTAAATATATTTCATTGTATATACACTGAGTGGCCAGATTATTATGATCTCTGAACGCATAATAATCTGACCACTCAGTGTATATCCTATATAATAAAAGGCTAATATGCAAATTGTCCCCTCAACCAGGAGTTCGACCAGCAGGCAGGCCGGCCAACCACCCATGTCCCCTCCTCCTGGCCAGGCTGGCCGGACCCCACCCATGCACAAATTCATGCACCGGACCTCTGATATATCTAATATATATATATATATATATATATATATATATATATATATACACACACACACACACACACACACACACACACACATGCATTGAGTGGTCAGATTATTATGCATTCAGAGATCATAATAATCTGGCCACTCAGTGTATATTTCATTGTATATATTTCATTATATATAAATATATATATTTAATTATATATATGTGTATATATACAATAAAATATTACTCAGCCTTAAAAAGAATGAAATCTTACCGTTTGTGCAGTATGAGCCTAGAGGGTATTATGTAAATTGAAATTAGTCAGAGAAAGATAAACACCATATTATTTCACTTATATATGGGATCTAAAGGACAAAATAGACAAAAAAAGAATTGAAACGGACTCAGAGACATAGAGAGCAGACTGGTAGTTGCAGAGGGGAGGGAATTTTGGGGACTGGGTGGAAGTGGTAAGGGGATTAAGATATACAAATTAGTAGTTACAAAATAGTCACAGGGATATAAAGTACAGCATAGGGAATATAGTCAATAATATTGTGTTAGCTCTGTATTATGTCAAGTGGGTACTGTAAATGTTGTAGGGAACACTTTGCAAAGTATATGATTATTTAACCACTATGCGGTATACCTAAAATTAATACAAAATAGTATTGAATGTAAATTGCAAAATAAAAATAAATAAAAATTTAAAATGATCCTCAAAATAAAAAGAATGAAGAAGTAATCCAAGTGGGGGAAGAGTTGTATTAGTTAGCTATTGCTAATAGATAAATATTATTAGCTAGTTTGCCCCAAATATAGCATTTTAAAACAACAAACATTATCTCATGTAGTATTTGAGGACCAAGAATCTGGGGGTGGCCTGAGTGGCTATGGCTCAGTGTATCATGAGGTTGCAGTTAAACTGTCAGTAGGGGTGTCGTTATCTCAAGGGCCGGCCGGGATTAGAGAATCTACTTCAAAGCTCACTCACATGATTGTCAGCAGGGCTCAATTTCTGTGGGCTGTTGGACTGAAGGCCCCAGTTCCTTGCCACGTGGCTGTCTTCTTGGGGAGCCTTATGGCATGGCAGCTGGCTTCCTTCAGAACATAAGGTCCAAATGGGAATGAGAGAAAGTCAAGATGGAAGCCTCAGTCTTTTTTGTAACCTAATCTCAGATATGATATATCTTCACTTCTATTATATTCCATTTGTTAGAAGCGAGTCACTAAGTACAGGCCACACTCAAGGGGAGGGGAATTAAACTCCACATCTTAAAATGAGGAAGTTCACAGAATTTGTGAGCATATTTTTTAGAAACTACAAGGGGGAAGATAATTCTAGGTGGAGGGAATCAGATATGCAAAAGCATAAAATCAAGGAAAAGAAAATTGAATACTTGCGGCTGTTTCTGTTTAGTTCAGTTGGGCTTATTATTAAGCACTGGTTGATGTGAAATTTCTGTAAATATCAAATAACCCGCCTAAGCCTTACCTGTCCTGTTTATTTAGGCAAGGCAGCTGCTCTAGAGGATAAATAGAACCTGTAGTTCTCGTAGTATTTTGTAAGATCTTGGAACAAAAGGGAAAATATAAAAAAGATACTTTATTTTAGTTGTAGGTGTATGCCTTTACAATAGCTTGGAAAGGTAGTCTGGAGTATAATTGGAGGCTTATTGTCCTTGGTAATACCCCATTCTGCCACTGTCTTCCATCTTGTTACTAAATGGCCGTAAGTCAGTTCTGCTTTATTGTCTGTTTTGAAAACGCTAGTTTGTTCCAGTGAAATTGATATATTAGGGAAAAATATGAGTATGAAATGAATTTTGCATTTGCTTGAGCATGATTTCATCAGCAAGAAACACTAGATGAATGCAGAAAACTACACCCTGCTGAAATGAGCTTTGTGGTAAAGCACAAAACACATACCTCAAACATCTACTAGCCACACCCAATCACATTCAATGTTACGTTCCATTTGATTTCAGATATCATTCCTTCCACTACTTCGCAGTAACTCATAACCTGTTATGCCCACATACACAAGCACTTTAGATCTTTTCAATGTAAAGCCCCATATTTATTTAGTACATACATATTTCTTAAACATTAACATGTGTAAAACTGTGCTGTCTTTGTAAAACATATCACTGATGTTTTTCTTATTGTTCCTTCAACCCCATTTCCCCCCAATAAGACCCATGGTTTTCACTGTGCAATTTTGCATAGTGCAGTAATTTCAAAAGAATACATATGTTATGTTGTGTTACAGTGGAACTTACCTAGGACAGTAAATTTGGGTGGACTTGGAAAGCAAGAAAATCAAGTCATTGAAGCTTCTGTGTTGCAGGGACAAAAAGAACAGAAAGAAGAGAAATATTCAAGTACGGTGGAGATGCTTATCTTTGGTGGAGGACCATTCAGAAATTTTATGTAAAAACTCCTTTCATGGATTTTCTCACTAACAGTTATTTATTATTCTGGTTCTGGGTTTCCTGCTTTTCTGACATTGAGCATCCTCTTCCACAGCAAGCAGCACTGTTTCTTTGGGGTATAAATCAGTTAATGGGTAGTGAGACATTGTCAAAGAATTCGGACTTTATTCTCTTGCTTCTCTCTGACCTTGGAGCAAGGCTAGTAATTTCTGACAATTTCATATCCCTTCTGAGAACACACCTTGAGACCTACCAGAGACTGTTGACTTTAGATCTGTGGCACCTGGTGCTGAGGTGGTCATAAGCAAGTTTGAAAGTGGTCTGGTGCATTTACAAATGCAAAACCTTCTTCTCTTGCTACTGTGACCACATTCGACTCCATGGGAAGAGGCAGGGGTATATTTAATTTTATATTCCCTTTTCTCTTCCTTTTCATCATTATTTGTTCTCTTCATCTTCATTGAAACAGTGCCACATAGTTGTTGAGGATTTGGGCTCTGGGTCCACCACTTAATGGTGTGTGACATTGAACCACTTACTTAACCTCTCTGTACCTTTGTTCCCTCATCTTTATTTTTTATTTTTATTTTTTTGTTTTTTTAAATTACTTTATTGATTAAGGTATCACATATTTGTCCTCATCACCCCCATTCCCATCCCAAACCCCTCCTCACGCATGCCCCCACCCCCCTGTTGTCCGTTATCAATGGATAGGCTCATATGCAAGCACACAAGTCCTTTGGTTGATCTCTCTCCCCTATCCCCACCCTCCCCTACCTTCCCTCTGAGGTCTGACAGTCTGATCGATGTTGTTCTTGTTCATCAGTCTATGTTGTTCATCATTTCCCCTAGATGAGTGAGCTCATGTGATACTAGAAATACACTTATAAGAACCGAAAATGAGACAAGCAATAATGGTTATGCTGAGAGGCAAATGAATCAGTCTATAGTAAGTTTCTTTCTGGGCCAACAGTTCTTTTGAGTCCCAATTTCTATGTCCAACAGTTGTTAATGTGTTCATAACAGCAATGATATTTCAGTTCTGGATGGTGGACAAATGGTGGTAATGCAGGTCCGACCCTCTCTGGTTTGGTCCTGGGCAACCTGCAGTGACGCACAGCTGCTGACTGCTAGTATGTCAAGGCATCGTCAGCATCTTTCATCTCTGGACTGTTTCTCTTCTGTCTTCATGGCTGGAGCACTCCTGTCACTTCCACTCTGTTGCAGGAATCCACATGGTCTCGGAGTTGTTTTCTGAAAATATACAAATATATTCTTGACCAAAAGTTAATAAAGGAATCTTTTCTATAAATTTGACTTGCGGTCCTTTTTCATTTTTTGCCCAAACGATTTTCCTTTGGCTTGTTTTGACACCATGTATGTTTTACATGGGTGTCTTGCTGTTAGCATACAAATGAAAGTTAATTTTCTAAGGTAAAAATTTTCTAGATGTAATTTACTTACAGGATATTTTTCCTTACATGATATTCTTATACTATCCCCCCTTTTTTGGTTTAAATATTAGGAGGCTTTTGGAAATTTTATGCTATAATCTTGATAGCTTTTAAATTTTAATTCTTTGCACTAAAATGTGACTGCTTTAGGTTCATTACATGTTATGCAGTTTTACCATGAGATGAACTACCAATAAAAATTTTAGTTATCACTTTAGAAACAGCTTTTTTGTCCAGTACAATTGATTTTTCTAGAATATTTGTTTATTTCAATTAGCCAATTTAAATTAGCCTGAAAACTTGACTACTATTTTACTATCAAATTTAATTCTCTAACAACCATCTTATTTTACCCTGTAAATATTAGTGGAAAGGATTATTTGCCTTCTTGAGTAGGCCCTAAGCATTCCTGGTGCTAGGCTGGGTTTAGATATCAAAAACCCCAGTTCCCCGCATCATGGGTACAAGACATCTCCATCAAGTCTTCTTGCAGTGAGAAGGCATCTGCTGTCAGCCAAGTCTCTGCTACCTGGGTCCTGATTTGAGCTGGGCATGGGAAGCTAAGCAGCCCTGGGGGCAGGAGACCTCCATAAGCCGGGGTGAGGGTTCAGGCCCCTGCAAACTTGGGGGATGAAGGTCTGTGTCCCATCTCTGTGGACCCCCAAGTTCTCTCCTGATGGCCCATTTGCTACTGTGCCTGTCTTAGGTTGTTCCTTCCCTGAGGAATCTTACCCGTCTCTGGCTAACCAGCCATCCTCCGGGGCCAAGCAGGGTGATGTGAGGTTCAGTTCTGTCTCCTTGGTTGCCTATGCCCCCGTGGCCTCCATGCCCAACACCTGCCTTGGGATCCCCTCGCCTGCTATCAGGGCCCCAGCACTGATCACATATCTTGTGGAACCCAGGTTTCTTCTCCAGGGAGGGCCCAGCTCACCCCACTGGGCGAGAGACAGATCCATGGTACCAGCCATCACGAGGCTTCAACCTCGACATGAACAGAACGCTCAGGCAACAGCTGTGGACAATTGGATTGTGAGAAGAGGGTCCCTCTTGGCCAAAAGGGCAAGAGGGGCCAATATGAAATGCTCAGGTACCTTCCCAGGGGGCCCTCTACACAGTGGAAGGGATTAGATCCTTTCATGTCCTTTTTAAATTGCTGCCAGACATTCAAAGAATTAGTTTGTAAGTTTGTTTGGGATAATTGTATATTATGCTGTTGTAATTCTAAAATATCTAGAGATGTGTTATCTTTGTCTCCAAGCACCAAAAAGATGATTTTTTTATTGATACCCAAGTGTGTGAGGTACTATTATAAGTAATGGGGGTAACACAAATCTGGGAAAAATTATAATGACATTGTAGAATAATATCATGTAAGGATATTCTTTGCTCTAGGCCATGGCAGTTCCATTTCAAACTGGCTGCCAATTTCTTTTTGTAGAGACAAGGTCTTAGTTACATTTTCTACACCTCTCCCAGGAGCAAGTAGTGATAGTCCCTTTCTTTGGTGTCCACACAAGCCAAAAACCTCTCTTTAATTTTACATACAAAGGAGCAATGGTTTGATTTTGTATCATGAAAAATGGAAGCTGGGTGGAGACCCCTGCGTAATTATACTTCCTTGTCCCACCCATGGTCCTCCTGGATGACCAAGGTGTTTGGTATTATTGGTAACTACATTAGGAGGGGGATCAGCCCACGTAAGGGCTATTACCCATGAAGGGTCAGGAACATAAGTCCAAAATACTTCCCCATTTGCCCCAGGTAATATTAGCGTACAGCTGATGACTGCTAGCATGGCAAGAAAGATGTTCTCAGGCATCCTTGGGGTTCTTGTTACCTCACAATTTCTTTATTTTTTTAAAACTTTTTATTTTTATTATTATTATTTTTTATATGTGTCCTTATTCCCCCATTACTCCCCATCCCCAATTCGTGCCCCAACCTCCTGTTGTATGTGTCCATTGATTAGGCTTATTGCATGTACACAAGTCCCTTGGTTAATCTCTCCCCCTTTCTCCCACGGACCCCCTCCTTCCCTGAGGTTTGAGGTTATGATCGATGTTTCTCAGTCTCTGGATCTGTTCTTGTTCATCAGTCGATGCCATTCATTATATTCCACAAATGAGTGAGATCATGTGATATTTATCTTTCTCTGCCTGGCTTATTTCACTTAGCATAATGCTCTCCACCTCCATCCATGTTGTTGCAAATGGTAGGAGCTCCTTCTTTTTTACCACAGCATAGTATTCCATTGTGTAGATATACCACAGTTTTTTAATCCACTCATCTGCTGATGGGCATTTGGGCTGCTTCCAAATCTTAGCTATGGTGAATTGTGCTGCTATGAACATAGGGGTGCATATATACTTTCTGATTCATGTTTCTAGTTTCTTGGGATATTCCTAGGAGTGGGACCACTGGGTCAAATGGGAGTTCCATTTTTAGTTTTTTGAGGAAACTGCATACTGTTCTCCACATTGGCTGTACCAGTCTGCATTCCCACCAGCAGTGCAAAAGAGTTCCTTTTTCTCTGCATCCTCACCAACACTTGTTGTTTGTTGATTTGTTGATGATAGCCATTCTGACAGTTGTGAGATAGTACCGCATTGTTGTTTTGATTTGCTTCTCTCTGATGATTAGTGACTTTGAGCAGGTTTTCATATGTCTCTTGGCCTTCTGTCTTCTTTTGAAAAGTATATATTTAGATCAGTTGCCTATTTTTTGATTGGGTTGTTTATCTTCTTTTTCTTAAGTTGTATGAGTTCTCTGTAAGTGTTGGAGATTAAACCCTTATCGTTGATATCATTGGAAAATATGTTCTCCCATGCAGTGGGATTTCTTCTTGTTTTATTGATGGTTTCCTTTGCTGTGCAAAAGCTTTTTATTTTGATGTAGTCCCATTTGTTTATTTTCTCTTTAGCTTCCATTGCCCTAGGAGCAGTATCAGTGAAGAAGTTCTTTTGGCATATGTCTGAGATTTTGCTGCCTGTGGATTCCTCTAGTATTTTTATGGTTTCCAGTCTTATGTTTAAGTCCTTTATCCATTTTGAGTTTATTTTTGTGTATGGTGAAAGTTGGTGATCTAGTCTCATTTTTTTGCATGTATCTGTCCAATTTTTCCAACACCATTTGTTGAAGAGACTGTCTTGACTCCATTGTATGTTCATGCCTCCTTTGTCAAATATTAATTGGGCATAGTGGTTTGAGTCAATTTCTGGGTTCTCTATTTTATTCCATTGATGTATGTGTGTGTTCTTGTGCCAGTACCAGGCTGTTTTAAGAACAGTGGCTTTGTAATACAGCTTGAAATCTGGTATTGAGATCGCCCCTACTTTGTTCTTCTTTCTCAGGATTGCTGTGGCTATTCGGGGTCTTTTTTTATTCTAGATGAATTTTTGGAGAGTTTGTTCTAGGTCTGTGAAATATGACATTGGTATTTTAATGGGGAGTGCATTGAAACTATAGATTGCTTTGGGTAGTATGAACATTTTGATTATGTTGATTCTACCAATCCATGAACATAGTATGTTCTTCCATCTGTTTATGTCTTCCTCTATCTCCTTTTTCAGTGTCACGTAGTTTTCTACTTATAGGTCTTTTATTTCCTTAGTTGAGTTTATTCCTAGGTATCTTAATTTTTTTGGTGCGATGGTAAATGTGATTGTTTTTTTAGTCTCTCTTTCTGTAAGTTCACTATTGGTGTATAGAAATGCCATATATTTCTTGGTGTTTTGTATCCTGCTACAGTGCCAAATTCATTTATTAAGTCTAATAGTTTTTTTTATGGAGTCTTTACGGTTTTCTCTATATAGTATCATGTCATCTGCGAATAACGACAGCTTTACTTCTTCTTTTCCATTTTGGATGCCTTTTATTTCTTCTTCTTGTCTGAATGCAATGGCTAGTACTTCCAGCACTATGTTGAACAGGAGCGGTGAGAGTGGGCATCCCTGTCTTGTTCCTGCTTTTAGGGGAAATGGTTTTAGTTTTTGTCCATTGAGTATGATGTTGGCTGTAGGTTTGTCATATATGGCTTTTATTATGTTGAGGTATGATCCTTCTATTCCCACCTTGCTGAGAGTTTTTATGAAGAAAGGGTGTTGGATTTTGTCAAATGCTTTTTCTGCATCAATTGATATGACTATATGATTTTTATCTCTCAATTTGTTTATGTGATGTATCACATTTATTGATTTGCAGATATTGTACCATCCTTGCATCCCTGGGATAAATCCTACTTGGTCATGGTGTATGATCTTTCTGATGTACTGCTGGAGCCTATTTGCTAGAATTTTGTTGAGGATTTTGGCATCTATGTTCATGAGGGATATTGGCCTATAATTCTCTTTCATTGTGTTGTCTTTATCTGGTTTTGGTATTAGGGTGATGCTGGCTTCATAGAAGGAGCTTGTAACTGTTCCTTCCTCTTGAATTTTTTGGAATAGTCTGAGGAGGATAGGTTTTAGCTCTTCCTTGAATGTTTTGTAAAACTCTCCTGTGAAGCTGTCTGTCCCCGGGCTTTTGTTTGCTGGAAGCTTTTTGATGACTGCTTCAATTTCTTCCATAATTATCAGCCTATTGAGATTTTTAGAATCTTCCTGAGTAAGTTTTGGAAGTTGTATTTTTCTAGGAATGTGTCCATTTCCTCCAGGTTGTCTAGTTTGTTAGAATAGAGTTGTTCATAGTATTTTTTAACAATCTTTTGTATTTCGGTGGGGTCTGTTGTTATTTCACCTCTTTCATTTCTGATTTTGTTTATTTGGGTCCTCTCTCCTTGCTTCTTGGTGAGCCTGGCTAGAGTTTCATCAATCTTGTTTATCCTTTCGAAGAAGCAGCTCTTGGTTTTGTTTATTTTTTTTTCTCTCTATATCATTCATTTCTGCTCTGATTTTTATTATTTCCTTTCTTCTGCTCACCGTGGGCTTTTCTTGTTGCTCTCTTTGTAATTCTTTGAGTTGTTGAATTAGATGATTTATTACCATTTTTCTTGTTTTTTTGAGGTAGGCCTGTAGAGCCATAAACTTCCCTCTAAGGACTGCTTTCATTGTGTCCCATAGGATTTGCAATGTTGTGTTATTATTGTCATTAGTCTCCAGGATGTTTTTAATTTCTTCTTTGATCTCATCGATAACCCAATCATTGTTTATTAGCATGCTATTCATCCTCCAAGTGTTTTGTTTTTTTGGAATGTTTTTATTGTAGTTTATTTCTAATATTATGCCATTGTGGTCTGAGAAAATGCTTGATATGATTTCAATCTTTTTGAATTTGGGGAGACTTTGCTTGTGACCCAATATGTGGTCTATTTTTGAAAATGTCCCATGTGCACTTGAGAAGAACGTATATTCCGTAGCTTTGGGGTGAAATGCTCTGAATATGTCAATTAGGTCCAATTGATCTAGTTTGTCATTTAGAATTGCTGTTTCTTTGCTGATTTTTTGTCTAGAGGATTTATCCATTGATGTCAGTGGTGTACTAAAGTCCCCTACTATGATTGCATTGTTGATCTCTCCCTTGATATCTTCCAAGATATTTTTTATGTATTTGGGTGCTCCTGCATTGGGTGCATATATGTTTACTAGGGTTATATATTCTTGTTGAATTGCTCCCTTTAGTACTTTGTAGTAGCCTTCCTTATCTCTTATTATGGTCTTTACTTTGAGGTCTATTTTATCAGCAATAAGTATCGCAACCCCAGCTTTTTTCTCATTTCCATTTGCCTGAAAAATGTTTTTCCATCCCTTCACTCTCAGTCTCTGTGAATCCTTTGCTCTGAGGTGGGTCTCTTGTAGACAGCAAATATATGAGTAACGTTTTCTTATCCATTCAGCTACCCTGTCTTTTGATTGTTGCATTTAATCCATTTACATTTAATGTTATTATTGACAAGTACATGTTTGTTGTCATATTTTCCCTTAGTGTTTGTGTTTCTTCTTGCCTTTCTCTTTCTTCTTTTTACAGCAGTCCCTTTAGCATTTCTTGCATTGCTGGCTTGGTAGTGATGAACTCTCTTAGCCCTTTTTTGTCTGTGAAGCTCTTGATTCTATCTTCAATTTTGAATGGTAGCCTTGCTGGGTATAGTATTCTTGGATTCAGACCCTTGCTTTGCATCACTTTGTATATTTCATTCCATTCCCTTTTGGCCTGGTGTATTTCTGTTGAGAAATCAGTTGATATTCTAATAGGAGATCCCTTGTAGGTAACTTTCTGTCTCTCTCTGGCAGCCTTTAAGATTCTTACTTTGTCATTGGTGTTCGCCAGTTTAATTATGTTGTGTCTTCGTGTCAAACTTATTTGGGACTCTATGTATTTCTTGAACTTGCATGGTTTTTTTCTTGCCAATATCAGGAAAGTTTTCTGTCATTATTTCTTCAAACAGGTTTTCTATTCCTTGCTTCTCTTCCTCTCCTTCTGGTATCCCTATTAAGCAAATATTGTTTCATTTTGTGTTGTCCCAAAGCTCCCTTAGGCTCTCCTCTTGCTTTTTAAGTCTTCTTTCCAGTTGCTGCTGTGTTTGTGAGTTTTTTCCTACTTTGTCTTCTAATTCGCTGATGCGGTCCTCAGCCTCTTCTAGTCTACTGTTTAAGCCTTCCATTGTGTTCTTTATAGCAGCTATGTCGTTCTTCATCTCCTCTTGGTTCTTTTTCATGCTGGCAACATTCTCTCATTCAGCTTCTTATAATTCTCATTGAGTTGTGTGTATTTGTCATCCATCCGTTTAAACATCCTTATAACCATTACTCTGAATTCTTTCTCTGATCAGCTGCTAGCCTCAATTTCATTTAACTCCCTTTCTGGTGATTTCTCTTTTTCTTTCCTTTGGGGATTGCTTTTCTGTCTTTCCATGTTTTCCTATAATGTTTTAGTTGTAGATCCGCTTGCTTTGCTACCCAGGTTCTTTTGGGGATGGTGCTACTGGTGTAATCTCTCAGTTCTCCTGGGCTTGGTAATCTAGTGTAGCTCCCTACTTGAGGTATTTGGGTTCTCTTGATGTAGGCCTGCAAGCTTGTGAGGCACAACTGCGGTGTCTAGAATTCAACAGCTATGGAGGGGAGTGTCCCAGTTTTTGCTGTCTTGCACCCTTAGTTGAAATCGCACATGTCCAGTGGGGACTCAGAGTGGCACCCAGGAAACGTCTGTTTGGAGAGCTCACAGTGGCTCCCACTAGCGCCCTGTGTGTAGATGGGCTCAGGGTGCCTGCCTGTTGGAAATTCGCATCTGTGGAGGTGTGTTTGCAGGCACAGAGCTCTGATGTGCTCTGAGGGGTCCTGGCACTGGGGTTGAGCAGCTATGGTGAATGTGGCAGTTATTCAGGAAGAGGGGTTTCAGAATTTCTGCTGTGGGGCAGTGCGTCCTTGTCTGTACAGAATCACACCCAGCAGGGGCTCAAAGCAGCTCCCCAGAGGACCCTGTGGATATATGGGCTCAGGGTGCCTTCCCTTGTCTGTGGCCCTGAGTTTGCCGGCTTTGGGAGTGTGTGTGCGAACTGGTGGTGCGTTTGCCCATGCAGAGCTCTGATGCACTCTGAGAGGTCCTGGCACTGAAGTTGCACCGCCGGGGTGTCCGTGGGCAGTTATTTAGGAAGAGGGAGTTCAGAATTTCTACTGCAGGGCTGTGAGCCCTTTTTTGTGCAGAATCATGCCCTCAGGGCCTCTCAGTGGTTCCCAAGCACTGCCTAGGTAGTGGACGGCCTGGCTGCCTAGGGGACTGGGAATGCGGCGAATCCTGAGTTCCGGCGCTGGGAAGGGGGAGTTTGTACTTACTGCTGTCAGGCGGAGCACCTTTGGAGGTAAAGTTCCCAGGGTCCTCGCGTCTGCAGCTGTGGTGGCAGGTTTTCTACCAGAGTGGCTGTAGTGTCCTGGTTTGCTTGCGAGGACAGACGGGGTTGTGGCGAGGCTAGGATTCTAGTCTCAAGCAGTTCTGTTCTTCAAGATGGCGTGGTCTCTGTGCCGCTGGTGTCCTCCCTGGAGTGTTTGCAGCAGCCGCGGGGTTTTGCCTTCTAGGACTGCCCAGATTGGAAGCCCCCTGGAAGAACTGCAGGGTCTAACTGTCCCTATTTCACTCACACACACACACACACACACACACACACACACACACACACACCCACATACACCTCTATCACTCCTTCATTCGATCACACACTCTCCCTCCCTACCTTCCTGCTGGTCGCCATCTTTTTTTGTTGTTCCCTCATCTTTAAAATTTAGATTATAGCAGCACCTACCTCATAGGCTTGTTGTGATGAATGAATGAGATAATCCAGGAAAAGCACTTAGTACTGGGATAGTTGCTTTAAACACATGGTCTTAACAAATACCTTAAGTCTGAGGAGCCTGTATCCATTTAAGATCAGGTGGGAATAAAAATAAAGTGATTTTATGCTATTACATTCTGTCAATGGGGAAATGTAGTTGTATTTATTAACAATGCTCCAGGGCTCAACTATTGCATAAATAAGGTACAATGTGATTATAGTTTCTATTTATAAAGCTTATAGGCATTGACCCATTCCTTTCATTACCTATAACTCTGACCCTTAAGGCTGAAGCTCTCAAGGTAAAGATGCTTCTATATAACTTGGGTTGAAGATCAAATATTTAGGTTATACTACTCTAACAACAGAAACATATTTTAGTCTGACTCACCATTATATTAAATGAAATGTTAAATGAAACTGTAATCTAATGAAGGACAGAGATCTTATCTTTTCCTCTTATATCTCCTCAACATCTAATATAGTAGTTGTCAACTATGGGTAATTTCGTTCCCCCAGGGGACATTTGACAATATCTGGAATCATTTTTTTTTTGTCATCACTGGGGAGGAGGAGGTGGTTGCTACTGGAATCTAGTTGGTAGAGGCCAGGAATGCTGCTAAACATCTTGCAAGACAGTCCACACAAGAAACAATTATCTTGCCACAAATATCAATATTGCTGAGGCTGAGAAACCCTAAATAAAATGCCTAAATACAAGGAACATTGTTGCCTCTTGAAAAATGTGTGTTGAATGAATGAATGAAGTTTGGGGGGGGGTGAAAATTGGATTTGGTAGCAAAGACAGAACCTGACAGAAAATCTCATGGAAAAGGAATTGCAAAGAAAACCCCCCCCAAAAACCCTGGTATTTGTCCAGTTGGCATAGCATGGCACAAAGACCAGTTTTTGGCCTTTTGAGGCATTCTTTAAAATTTATCTGTGCCTGAGCTATATGGTTGTTAAGTATTTCAAATAACATTACTAAATGGTGGTATACTAGTATTTTTAGAAGTTGTGAATGATTGCTTTTGGAAATAAGTTGTCTTAGAAACTACAGGGAAGGTAAATAGACTGATTTTGGCCTTAGAGAATAAACAGGAAATGGTACAGGAAGTGGCTGTGGATCAATCACATTGTTATGGTAGGGATAGAAAATAGAGCTCATCATTATGGTGAAAGAGGAAAATTAGATCATTCTAGTCCATAGTTTTCTAGTCTTAATCAAGGCAATGGTCCCCAAAATAGTAAATTAGTAGGGGAAATGTGAGAAGTAGTATAGAACAAATTAAAGTGGTTACATGACAAAAGAAAAGATGCTATTGTGTGTAATATGGCATTGTTTAGTCCTTTCGGGCTTTTACAACAAAATATAATAGAATGGGTGGCTTATAAAGAACAGAAGTTTATTTCTCACAGTTCTAGACACTTGGAAGTCCAAGTTCTATAGGCTGGCAGATTCAGCGTCTGGTGAGAGCCCACTTCCTGGTTCATAGACAGCTGTCTTTTTGTTGTATCCTCTCAGGTCAAAGGGGCAAGGGAGCTCTCTGGTGTCTTTTTTTATAAGGGCATTAATCCCTTTCATGAGGGTTCCATCCTCATGACCTGATCAACTCCCAAAGGCCCCACCTCCTAATGCCATCACATAGAATTGGGGATCAAACATTTCTATAGCAGGAATCTTTCATAAATTGCAGAGTATCCCAAGTGAAGAGAACATGAAAGTCCTCTCAAAAGTAACTGACTAAATAATCAATGGGACAGTCCTATTCTGGAATATATTCTAACAAATAAAAAGAGTAAGATTAAAAAAAAAAGAGTAAGATAGCTCTGTATCTACTAAACATAGAAAATCTCCAAGGCATCTTGCTAAGGAGAAAAAGCAAGTGGAATTGTATATTATATAATGTATATCAAATACTATACAGGGTGGGGCAAAGGGAGGTTTATAGTTGTTCATATGAAAAATAATACAATAATTAATAAATAATAACACAAGAATAAGCCTTGTGTTTCACTTACTCGAAACTGTAAACCTACTTTTGCCCCATCCTTTGTATGGCTTGATACTATTTCTGTAAAAGAAAAATCCCACAAAACAGCTTTGTAAATTTAAATACTAGTATATACCTACACAAGAACAAGATGAATAGAAAATACTTCTGGTGACTCAGCTTAATGTTATGGTTCACTCTTGACTATCCACATATGAATTGACTGTTTTGGGAATGGCACCTCTTCCTCTTCTCAAATAGTTTTCTGGGCCTTAAACAGTTCTTTCCAACATTTAAGTATTTAAGGAATACTTAATAGTTTCTCCTGTCACTATCTCACCTATTTCAGAATTTTTGGAGAGGTTGAGTAAGTTTCACCAGTGGCACAGTATAAAGAGTGCTAACTATACCTCAATATTCAATGATCATTCAGGACTATTATTCCTACGGCCCCAACACTATGCTTACACATATATCTCAATCCTTCCCTGCTCTCTGTGTTCACTATCTTTATCTGTGTTCTCCAGTTTCTGAGTCTTTTCAGTCCAAGCTCCAACTTTGGTATCTGACTTTAACTTGTTAGTTTTCAACTTTTCTTCTTTCCTAGCTTGGTCTCAGAACCTTGTCTATTAATGTGTACTTGTAGTAAACAATTATAGAAGCTGCTGGTAACACAGGTCAACAATTTTCACCACAATGGATGGGGCTAGGTACCAGCCAACCCTCAAAGATCTAGACCTCTTTCTGTACTCACATATATTCTGTTCCCATTTCCTGAGCTCTCCCCTAGGGTGGATTTGATCCTTGAATCTGTGCAGAGGTCCTAATGACTTTGTGTTTGGTTCATGCCCAGGCAGGGTTTACAGTCAAAAAATAAAATATGCATACATTCTTCATCCTTAAGGGCACATTGGTTCTATTTAATGAAAGGTGACTTTTTCTCATTATCGACAAAGCTATAGTCTCACAGAACACTGATTTTTAAACTTTAAAAAGTTGTGATAAAATTTACTGTTTGAACCATTTTAAGTGTGCCATTCAGTAGCATTAAGTATATTCACACTGTTGTGTAACCATTACCACCATCCATGCCCAAAACTATTTTCCTCTTCCCAAACTGAAACTTTGTACCCATTAAACAATATCCCTCTATTTCTCCTTTCCACTAGCCCCTGGCAACCATCATTCTACTTTCTATCTTTGTGAATTTGACTAGTATAAGTACCTTATATAAGTGTAAAATCACAGTATTTTTTTCCTGTGATTGGCATACTTTATTTTGCATAATGTCTTCCAGGTTCATCCATATGTAACATGTCAGAATTTCCTTTCTTTTAAAGACTGAGTAATATTCCATTGTATGTATATATCACATTTTGCCTATCCATTTATCATTGGCTATTGTGAATAATATTGCTATGAACATGGGTGTATAAATATCTGCCTTCAATATTTTTGGATATATATCCATAAGTGGAATTTCTGGATCATATGGTAATTTTATGTTTAATTTTTTTAGGAACAACCATACCATTTTCACAATAGCTATAACATTTTTACATTCCCACCAGCAATGCATAAGTGTTCCAATCTCTCCACATCCTCACCAACACTTGTTATTATTTTTTATAATACCCAACCTAATGGGTGTAAATTGATATCTCATTGTGATTTTGATTTGAATTTACCTAATGATTAGTGATGTTGACATATTTTCCTGAGTTTATTGGCCATTTGTATATCTTTTTTTTTTTTGAGAAATGTCTATTCAATTCCTTTTCCCATGTTTTAATTGAGTTGTTTGTATTTTTGTTGTTGGATTTTTAAAATCCTGAGACCCTGTATTCAAATGAAGTATTTCAGAAAGTTTCAATCTGTAAAATAGATGTGCTTCAGGTACAGTTAGGAAGGAGATGGAGTATACTTGTTTACTCTTTACTTCCATGCAACCCCTGAAAGTGTTCCTTGACATTTTGATGCTGTTTCTCAGCAATTAAAAGAATTCCCACTTCCCCTTGGCATTTAGAAAGGAATCCATGCTTCAGAATATCTGAGGAGACATAGACTCACCTCTCTGTTTTACCAGCTTCAGGTATTGGCCATGACAAGAGAAATATGGTGCTTTTTTTCTGGAACATGTAAATGTTGTTTTGTCACTTAGTTCCCAAAGACACACATAGCTATTGATCCTTCCACATATCAAGGGAAACTCATAAATTATTGGGGAAATGTCAACAAAAATGAAGAAAATGACAGAAAGTTTTCCAAACCCAGAGAAATACATTATTTTCAAATTCATGTCCCCCAGTATCAAGAAAATCCTCAGAGGCAAAAGGAATGTGTGAGAGAAAATAAGCCACAGATCATATTGCTATTTATCACATTGCTCAATTCTGATTCAGACTTTAGACCTTGTTGAATCAGGAGAATTTTTAAAAGTGAGCATATGTGGAGTTTAAAGGTTTTTTTTTTAGTTCAAAAGTGAAGTTCTGAGACTAGTCCTATTATTCTGGGAGCTAACATCCAGCCCTCATCCTAGTGGTTAAGGCTCATCTCTATTTTGAGAGTCCTACTCACTGATTTGAGTAAACCCAGCTCTGACAGCTGTTAGCCTGCTATCTATGAGTCTGTTTCTTTTTTAAAAATATATTTTTATTGCTTTCAGAGAGGAAAAGAGGGAGAGAGAGATAAAAACATCAATGATGAGAGAGAATCATTGATTAGCTGCCTCCTGAAAACCTCCCATCTTGGTTCATAGGTCGATGCTCAACCACTGAGCCATGCTGGCTGCGCTATGAGTCTGTTTCTATTTTTCTTGTTAATTTATTAGATTCCACATATGAGTGAAATTATATGGTACTTGTCTCTCTCTGACTGGCTTATTTCACTGAGCATAATGCTCTCCAGGTCCATCCATGCAAAAGGTAAGATTTCCTTCTTTTTATGGCTGAGTAGTATTCCATATGTAAACGCACCACAGCTTTTTTATCCACTCATCTTCTGATGGAAACTTGGGCTGCTTCCAAATCTTAGCTATTATAAATAATGATGCAATGAACATAGGGGCACATATATTTGTTTGAATTACTGTTTTGGGTTTCTTTGGATAAATATTCTGTTCAACAAATGGTGTTGGAAAAATTGGACAAATATGTGCAAAAAAAATGAACCTAGACTACCTTCTTACACCATTCATAAGAATAAGCACAAAATGCATTAAATAATTAAATATTAGTCTTGAAACCATAAAAATCCTAGAAGAAAACATAGGCAGTAAAGTCTCAGGCATTTCTCATAGCAATATTTTTTTTTATGATATATCTCCTTGGGCAAGGGAAACAAAAGAAAAAAAATAAACAAATGGGACTACATCAAACTAAAAAGTTTTTGCACAGCAAAGGAAATCATCAACAAAATGAAAAGACAATTCACTGAATGGGGAACATATTTACTAATGATACATTTAATAAGGGATTAATAACCAAAATTTATAAAAAACATAAAACTCAACACCAAAAAAAAAAAAACACCCCAAAAAAACAAAACTACATCAAACAATCAATTAAAAATGGACAAAGGACCTGAATAGACACTTCTCAAAAGAGGACATACAGGTGCCAATAGACATATGAAAAGATGCTCAACATCACTAGTCATCAGAGAGATGAAAATTAAAACCACAATGAGATATCACCTCACACCTGTCAGAATGGCTATCAACACCTTGAATCCTGAACCAACAGATATTAAAGAAAAAAGAGCAAGGCAGATGGAAAATGAAAATAGCCCTTTTATTCTCAATTAACCTGATATTAGAAAATCTAGCTTATATTTGTGGATGAGATTCCTAATAGTGCATTCCAGACTTATCCACCCAGAGGCAGCACTAGACCATCACATTGCCCTTTCCCTCCCCATGAATATTTATATTCCTGTAAAACTTTCCTCATGGAAGAGCAGAGCAGGACACACACTCTGTTGTGAGCTGAACTCCCAAGAGCAAGAGTAGATAAAGGGGCTGGGACAAATGGCTTTTACTGACCACTTAGGTGGTCCCATCTTCCTGGGAAGAAGTGAGGAGATGGAATCATGGAAAGCAACATGAGTGAGGAAATGTATTCTCTGCTTTTCATAGTTATCAGATAAGATTGATTAATATCCTAATATGGTGATAATACATGGTGATCATTCAGGGTCTTTTCAAGGGGTGGTATAAATTATGAAGGAATTATTCAATGCTTAGAGATGAGGAAAGCCAAGAGGGCTGGCTCTTGGGCAAATTGCTTAGTCGCTGATATGATTTTATGTCCTACCACAAGTTCTTTCAGCATCTGCCCCACCTCCCTCACTCTAGATGCCAGGACCTCCTCCAGATCTATATTCCATTGGAAGTACCCAAATGCTCTGGCTCTATCAAGATCAGTCCCCCACCCAGCCACCCTGACTCAGTGGTTGAGCGTTGACCTATGAACCAGGAGGTCATGGTTTGATTCCTGGTTAAGGTATATGCCTGGGTTGTGGACTCAATCCCCAGTGTGGGGCGTGCAGGAGGCAGCTGATCAATGATTCTCTCTCATCGTTGACGTTTCTCTTTCTTTCTCCATCTCCCTTCCTCTCTGAAATCAATAAAAATATATTTTAAAAGAAAAGATCCGTCCCCCTTCCTGATAAAACAATATATGAATACTCCTATTTTGGGGTGATACCTTTTAACAAGCACCTGTCTGTTAAAGGAATGAATTTTGATACTATATGGAAAGATGATGAGGAATTAGCTATAGACAGCCACCTCTTAGTGAGGCTGATCCTAGTTTGTACTTAAAATTGACTGTATTAATTGTCCCATTCCCTGATGTAGTACCTTTGATTTATTAAGCAGACATCAGTCAGGATCCCTGGACAATTCCATTTTCTTGGGTAAAACCATTTCTTGTTTGGAAAGCTTGCACTGTCCCACAACCAAGAGAATTCAGATTTGGATTTTTGGAGAATTTACTGAGGATGAAAAAACCTCCTGGAAGAGATTATAAATTGAGAAATAGGATGGCATTCAGTATTGTCAATTTCACTGGGATGAGCATATGACTTACCCTTTTGTTTTATATAAAGAAGCTTTACCAGTGTCTTATTGAAATGTAAATATCTACAGCAGCCAGATACCCTAGCCAGGATCTTCTGCTCCTCTGTAAAGATCATCTTACATCTAAAAGATTTTATCACTCCTTATAGGGCATCAGGGCGTTCAGAAATAACCATGGGAAATCAAATATTCTCAGGAAGAGAAGGTCCTGATTTTGTTTTGTGTTCAGCCTTTTTATGTTTATCAATTCTGAGAAGCACAGAGGTATTTTTGCACATTTCTGACAACACCTGTGCTCTCACCTTCTCATGCATTATTTCTTATCAAATGCATTTGACTACAGCATAATGCAACATTTACTTTTGGCCCCACCATGACAGAATATTATGGTCTTTTTTACACAGTTTACCTGGTGTCCAGAGATATTTGCTTATGTGTATGTTTGTGTCGGGGTATAGTAGTCTAGGATGCAGGGAGGGAGGGAGCTAGGGAGGTTGGAATAATAACAGTTGCTTGGTTTTGTTCTTTTTGTTGTCTTTTTTTTTTTCAAAATAGCATTTTCAAGTAGCTTAACTTGAAAGTCAATTTCTGCAATACCCGATTAAACCTGTTCTTCCCTCTTTTTCTTTTACATTTCGAGTCAAACCCAACCAGTCAGTCCTGGATCTACACCAGATGGAATAAGGGTCTGTCTATAGAATGTGGATGGAGCCAAAATAAAACTAGCCTCCAAATTTCTTTCTTTGGGGCACAGCCCTTTTGTTTTTGTTATTCTTCAAGACAAGTATTTCAAGTATCTTGTTAAAATGCATATGTATTATCAGATGGGGATAACATTAAATTATCATCAGTAGGTTATGAGGTGTTTCAACAGATTAGGCAAGTAGACATGTCCTTAAGGATAAATTAGATGTTTTCATTGGAAGTAGCAATGGAATGCTCTGGAAGCTAATTATAATTAATACTACCACTGCAATCACTGCTATGGCATACCATCATCATTTATTGAATTGTTAGTATGTGCCTGGTGTTTTACAGACATCACTACATTTCCCACAATCCTTGTGAAGTGGATACCACTATTATCTCAATTTTACATTTGAGAAAACTGAGGCTTAGAAAAAGGGAAAGTAATTTCACAGTGTTTCTCAGATAGAAGATGTGAACTCAGGGTTCTAATCAAGTCAAGCAGGAAGCAAGTATAGTCTACCCTTGAACAAAAAAAGTGTCAGGGGTTAAGCTCTAACCCCCACATAGTCTAAATCCATATATGAACTAAATCAGTTTGAATTGTACAGGTCCAATTATAGGTAGATTTTTTTCAATACGTAAATACAGAAGGCCTTTGTATCTGTGGGTTTCACATCAGCAGATTTAATCAAAGGTGGATAAAAAAACAGTATTTTCTCTCCCTGGTTGGGTGCTCAGTTGGTTGGAACATTATCCTGTATACCAAAAGGTTGCAGGTCGATTCCTGGTCAGGGCACGTGCGAGAGATGGCTAATCAATGTTTCTCTCTTCCTCTCTCTCTCTCTCTCTCTCTCTCTCTCTCTCTCTCTCTCTCTCTCCCCTCTATCTCAAAATCAATAAAAAACATATCCAAAGGTGAGGACTTAAAACACAGCACTTTCTCTCAGAGGTTGAAAATGTGAAACTACTAATCTCGATTCGCCATTGGTTGACTCTGCAGATGTGAAGAGGGTGACTGTAGAGTCCCAAGTTATATGTGGGTTTTGACTGCGTGGGGTTAGTTGCCCCCACACATTGTTCAGAATCAGCTGTACTACCATGGGAGACAATTTGGTCAGACAATGGAACAAATACTGCCTTCTTGAACATTTTGCTCAGGATGGTTCAATTTCTAATTACGAGTGGGAAAACATGAACAAGCTGAAGAATTAAAATGCTATAAGTCTCACTAATTTTGGAGAGGAGGGGTGGGCTCAGGATTCACAGATCCCAGCTTGGTTTGGGTGCCTACACTAGAAAATCTTGTCAATTGTGGGAAAACATCAATATGGTGATGCAAATTCAGAATTTCACTGTCAAGATCTTAAATCTAAGCTGTAGCAGCTCCCTACTTTATACAAAACTAGAGACTTGGTACATGAAATTCATACACAGGGGGGTCTCTTAGCAATCCAGGACTGCTGGCTCCTAACCGCTTGCCTGCCTGCCTGCCTGATTGCCCCTGACCACTCTGCCTGTCCGCCTGATCTCCCCTAACTGCTCACCTGCCTGCCTGCCTCATAGCCCCTAACCACTTGCCTGTCTCATCACCCCTAACCACTCTGCCTGCCTGCCTGATTGCTCCTAACTGCTTGCCTGCCTGCCTGATCTCCCCTAACCGCCTCAGCCTTGACCCTCACTGCCGCAGCTTCATCTGGAAGGACGTCTGGAATGATGTCTAGAAAGTCATTCAGCTTTCTGGTCTAATTAGCATATTATGCTTTTATTATTAGAGATGATTTTAAATTGCTCATTAGTTGTGCCATTGGGGCAAGCCATTTCATCTCTTCAGTTTTAGTTTTTTAAATTTATAAAATGGAGATAATAATACCTTGTAGAATTGTTGAAAGTATCAGTGTGTGAAAGTGTTTTTCAAACTATGTAGGATTATACACAGATATGTAGATTATAACATCCTATCTAATAAAGAGGGAATATGCTAATTGATCCTCATGCCATTGCAAAGATGGCAGTGCCCACAGCCAATAAGGAGGGAATATGCTAATTGACTGCCACACCCTCAAAGATGGCGGCACCCACAGCCACAAGATGGTGGCGCCCAGTCTCCTCAGCCCCACCTGGGCACCTGCCTCTGGAGTCCCCCAGTCCCCTCAGCCCCCCAGCCACCCAGGGCCAGCCCAAGGCTCAGGCAAGCCTTGGATGGCGGCTGCCCAGCTGATGCCCAAGGTGCAGGCAAGCCTCGGATGGCGGCTGCCCGAGGCTCAGGTAACCAGGGCTGGCCAAGGCTTGCACTGCCAGCAGTGGCAGCAGCAGAGGTGTGATGGGGCGTCACCTTTCCCTAATCACCGGTCACCTCTCCCACCTGAGGGCTCCAGGATTATGAGAGGGGGCAGGCCGGGCTGAGGGACCACCCCTCCAGTGCATGAATTTTCATGCACTGGGCCTCTAGTATAGTTCATAATAAGAACCTCATTTCCTGATCAGAGATGTACTTTGTTGCTTGAATTCAACAAGTAACGCTGAGGACCAAGGAGGAAAAGGAGACTAGTGGCTCTTACAGCTCTACCTGCTCTGGTTTGTGCAAATATCTTTATCCTGTCAAGTGAGACACTCACTCACTGTAGACTGGCTTGAGTTTAGTTTCTGATGGATGCTTTGCAGGCATTATGAGTGGCTAATGAAACTGCAGCAACATTATGGTTTGAATGAAGATAATTTATATTCCTCTTGGACACTATAGAGGAGGATGTCAGGGTCCTGTATACTGACTGGTGATAGAGAGAAACTATGGCTGGAAGTCATAAACCATGGATCTAAGATAAATATTTCTAACAGTCCAACAACTCTGTAGAACATGTTTATTTAGTTTCTGCATAGTAGTGAGAGAATATAATCTTCTCAGTGCTGTCTCTGAGAATTTTGGAGAGTGTTTAAATTTGTCTTTAGCAACTCTAGCCTTTTAATAATAGAAAATGCTATTTTGTTGAGCACTTATCATGTGTCAAAAATTGTGTCATGTGCTTTAACAAAGGCATATTCAATCCTTGTCACAGGTTGTTTTTTATAAAATGCTTCTTATGTGTCCTGCACTATGCTATGTGGTTTCTGTATATTATTTTATTTAATCTTCACAGTAAATTTACAAGGTATGTGCTACTATTATTTTTGTTTTATAGAGAAGAAAACACTCAGTGGTATGAAGTTATTTGCTTAAGATCACACATATAGAAATAGTAGAATTGAAATTTTAGATCTGGCTTTCAAGGAAGGAGTTGAGTCTTATGCACACTAATACATAATGTTGGGTTTAAGATGATGGGGATAAGAGACAAATGTCTGGCTCAGGTGAAATGTTTTTCATTCAATCATTAATTCAACTCCTTTCTCCAAGTCATTCAGGTAAAAAATCTTGGAGTCATCCTGGACTTTTACATCCACATCCAGTCTATCAGCAAATCCTTCAAAATATAGTATATCCATAATTAACCACTTCTCCTCTCCTTCACTACCACCACTTTAGTCTTGGCCACAATTTTCATTTGAATGACTACAACATCTACTTATTTTTGCTCTTGTCTTCTATGGCAGACACCACTAGCTGTCCATCAAAACTCATTTGACTCTTCTTATATAGCTAAAGAAATACAACTGAATGCACAGCTGTCTTGCTGGACTACATATCCCAACATTGCTTGTGAATAGGTGTGGCCAAGAGACTAAGTTTTCATCAATAGAATGTTAGCAGAAGTGATATGTGCCATTTATGAGTCAGGGGTTTGTGACATTTGGGCTTCCTCTATACCCCTGTCATCTTTTTCTGTATGCTGGAACCTGGATATCTGGGATTCCAGTAGCCCTCTACCTCACTCAGTCTCAATTAATCATGTTTTTTACAGCCAGAAGTTACCCAGATTTCTCTGCCTGGCACTGAAACCCTGGGCTTGGGGGCATGGTGTAGGGCTGGGACCCCTCCCTCCTCAGAGGGGGCGGGGCTCTGCAAGTTAAGATATCCCTCATTATTTTTATCTGCCACATGTGGGTTTGAGACCAGCTCTTTCTGTGTCTCTGCTCCTCCTGCCAGTTTCGATATGGCTTCTTTAAATCCCTAGGTTTAGGACTTTTATTCAGATAGATTTCAGGTGGTTCTGATTGATAGTTGTTCTGTAGTTTAGTTGTAATTTTGGTAAGACAAATTTTAATGTTCATATGAATCACCCGGGTATCTTGTTAAAATGCAAACTCTGATTTAGTAGGCTTGGGGTGGGCCTGGTGTTCTGCATTGCTTACAAACTACCAGGGAATGCCGATTCTTCTGGTCAATCAATCACACATTGAGTAAAAAGGCTTTAAGCTAAAAAAAGATAGTGGGAGTAGCTATCTCCAAAAATGGCTGCATGGGGTTCCAACATATGATCTTGGGGAAACACAAACATTTAGCTCACAACAGTGAACAAAGACCTGGGTAAAGTACATCCCTTCATTTAGGATACCTGTGTTAGGTAATTTGGTGGATTCTTGAAAGGACAATAATGCTTTCTTGTCCTTTCAAGAATCCTAAAATTCCCATCGTCACATAATTCTTTTGCCTTACTGCATTTAGATGCCAGAAGTTCCCCATGACAATTGAAATGCCCTGGCAACTATTTAATAATCATGAACAGGGTTTTTATCTCTAGGGCTTCTTATTTAGACTTCAGGGGATCTCTGAACTCCCCAAATTTAATGAAATATTTATGTATGCACATAGTACATGTTGTCTGTAAATGTTTTTTCCTAGGGAGAGAGTTCATACCTTATATTGAATCTTCAGATGGATTCTGCAATTCTCTTAAGGCAAAGAATCTACTTAGATATGAGGAGACAGAGCTTAGGATAGGACCGTGGTCGGCAAACTGCAGCTCGCGAGCCACATGCGACTCTTTGGCCCCTTGAGTGTGGCTCTTCCCCAAAATACCAGGGCCTGGGCGAGTCTATTTTGAAGAAGTGGCGTTAGAAGAAGTTTAAGTTTAAAAAATTTAGCTCTCAAAAGAAATTTCAATTGTTGTACTGTTGATATTTGGCTCTGTTGACTAATGAGTTTGCTCACCACTGGGATAGGAGATTTTGAATGGTGGAGAAAAATGTACACACTTTATTCCAGTTTGTTTTGTGTGTCTATTTCCCTCCATCAAATTGTGTCTTCCTTGAGGGAAAGTCATATTTATCTGTGTATCCCTGAAGCCCAGAATGGTGTCTAGCACTGAAAAAGTATTCAATATAAGACTTGAAGTAAAGAATGAAACTAGGTCACAGGGGGACTTGGGAAGCAGGGTAAGATGGGAGGAGAGGATATTGAAGCACATATAGGGTTCTGGGTATCTAAGCCTCTACCTAGGTGGGCATGGATGGAGAAGACAGAGGTTCCAGGATATCTAGAAAACTTTAGTTAGTTGATACTTTTTACAGGGCTCAATTCCATATACACATTTTTTTTGGGGGGTCATTTTCGATTGCAGTTAAAATCTAAGTATAACATCTCAGCTCTTTTCTTCTTGTTTCCTACTTAAGATGTGCTGTTCAATCAATAAAAATGAATAATTTAAATTCAATATCCATCTGTCACTATCAATAATACTTTTGTGAGTGATGTAGTACTATGGTAATTCAATTTGTTAGTCACTGCCACACTTTTACATGACAGTCTGCTGAAGTTGTAAACTTAATTTACTCTAGGCACTTGACACAAGTAACATTGATGGGTTTTATCTTTAAAGGTATTGATTTTCCCCCTAAAAATATCTCCTCTGTATTTGTGTTTATTGAGTAAACAGGCACCTGTCTGGTTCAGAAAAAAACTTTTTTAAGCTAAGGAAGCTTCCCACTTGGTTTTAAGCAGAACTTTGTTGAACAATTTAGACTCAGAATCTTAGGGTTGAGAAAGACCTGGGATGTTGTGTTGTCCTTTCTGTTTATTCAATTCCAGGGACAGCTTTCTATCATCTAGGGCACAGAGTCTACTTCTCAATAGCTCTCACAGTTAGAAACTTCTCTCCCTATCTGGTTTGGCTCAGTGGATAGAGCATCGGCCTGTGGACCGAATGGTCCCGGGTTTGATTCAGGTCAAGGGCACACACCTCAGTTGTAGTCTCCTACCTGGCCCCGGGCCCTCATTGGGGCTTGTGCAGGAGGCAACCAATCAATGAATTTCTCTCACATTGATATTTCTCTCTGTCTTTCCCTCTCTTACACTCTCTCTAAAATCAATGGAAAAATATCCTTGGGTGAGGATTAACAAAGAAAAGCCACAACAACAACAAAAAGAAACTTCACAGTGGAGACAAAACTGACTATTCTGAAACTTGAACCTATTATTAGGGTTCCTGAGCGACACATTGTAAATCTACCCACCAGCTGCTTGCCAGTCCTTTCATATATAGAGTGTCCCTAAACAACGTATACACACAATTTGAATAATTATAAAGGCAGTGTTTCTGAAAATGCATTTCATTTTCAAAATTGAGCTATCAGGTGTTAAAGTGTATATACATTTTTGGGGGGTAACACCCTGTATTTACCCTGTATATTACAAATACTCATATAGGAAGAGAAAAATTTTGAAGAAAAATATATTTATGAAGAATATATTCTTGAATACATTTTAAGTATATTTAATGCATTTTAAAAATTTTTTGCTAATCCTCACCCAAGGATATTTTTCCATTTTAATTTTTAGAGAGAGTGAAATGGAGGAGGAGAGACACACAGAGAGAAACATCAATGTGAGAGAGACACATCAATTGGTTGCCTCCCAATTGGTTGCCTCCTGCATGTGCCCTGAGCAGGATCAGGATCCAGCCTGCAACTGAGGTACTATGTGCCCATTACTGGAATGGAACCTGGGACTCTTCAGTGCTTGGGCTGAAGCTCTATCCACCAAGCCAAACTGGGAAGGGCTGCATTTTGACTATATACCTGAATATACAGGGTAGGGCAAAAGTAGGTTTACAGTTGTTCATATGGAAAATACGATAATAAATAATAATACAAATAAAACTGTTTTGCATACTCACAACTGTAAACCTACTTTTGCCCCACCCTGTACTTTTGGATATGTTCTTCTTTTTTTTTCAATCCACACTAGAGCATGTGTTTTTATTGGATTTTAGAGAGAAGGAGAGATAGAGAGAGAGAGAGAGAGAGAGAGAGAGAGAGAGAGAGATATCATTGGGTTGACTCTGGTACACTCCCCATCTGGGGATTGAACCTGCAACCTAGGTATCTGACCTGATTGGGAATTGAACCCACAAACGTTTGATGAATGGGATGACACTCCAACCAACTGATCCACCTGGCCAGGGCTTGAATATGTTCTTGAATAAACTCTTAAATGTATTCTTCAATATCTTTTTTAATATAGTAAATATATTTAAAATATGTTCAGAAATGTATTTTGAATACATTCTTGATTATGCTCTTAAATATTAAGAATTTTTATGAATATAACCATGTTAAGATAATCTTGAAAAGTATTTATGAGTTATTTTTATACAGTAGCATTCCTTATACCCTCAATCTTACTCTCTCTTCCTGCCTCTCATTCTCCAACTGTAGCAGCAGGGAGCAAAGGCAGAAATGAACCAAACATTCCTCAAAATGCTGTTATGAATACATAATGAAAACCAAAAGTAAATAGGTAAAAAAAAAAAAAGCAAAGCATTTAAGTCAAGTGGCCAGTCAGCAATGAGGATGGTTGGCCAATTTTGGTGATTTAGCTTAGACTTATATGGGGGAGGACTGTATTTGTGGCTGGGAAATATGGTGTATCCTCTTGTGCTGTTGTTGGATAATTTATCTCCTCCTGCCTGTGTCCTCTGTGCCCCAGGTGAATTTCTTGCTGTTGTCAATGGATAAACACTAAACAGTCCCACTAAAGTATGATTGTTAACATTGTGTCTAAAATAAAAATGGTAACTGAATATTAGTTTGAGAAATTACCCTATGAGTAAATTAAATTACATTTTAACATAAACATCATGATAGCCACTTTTGCTTCTTGGAAACTTATTTATTTTATTTAGCTTTATTTTTGCTTGTTTTACTTTCCCCCCACCTTATTGAAGATACATGAGAAAGCTGGGAAAGTGATGTCTAGTTGAATGAAATATGAGAGTTTACTCTCTTGCTGTGGTCCTCATTTATGGAATAATTTGTTTGGCAGTTTATTTTAAAGTCTAAAGAAATTCCCCAAATTTGTTATACTATGGCTAGAATCATTATATTGTTTGATCTCTAACAATATTTTATCTTCAAAACAGATCAAATTTACTTTTGAAATTGAGTTTATTATCCCAGTTAATTCTGAAGACTTGATATGTGTAAAGCATGGAGTGGGCTCTGGGAAATTTATTTTAGAATGTGTCTATATCTTTCTGTCCTATGTTTAGATAGCATTCTGGAGTAGGTGCAGAGATTGAAAGGGCAAACATCTCAAAACAAGTCTGCAATCTGATTCCCCATCTAGGGAGAGAGTTCAAGACCTGGACCCAAAGGAGGATGATAAAGATTAAGGGTAGGTATTACTAAGCCAGTGGTCCTCAAATGTTAAAGTGCCCCAGAATCTGCTGGAAGACTTGTTAAAACACAGATTACTGGGCCCCAGCCCCAGAGTTTCTGATTTAGTAGGTCTGGAGTGGACTCCAAAATTTTGCATTTCTAACAAGTTCTCAGGTGATTCAAGTACTGCTGGTCTGGGGACCACACTTAGAGGACCATTGCATTAGATTACTATATCCTTCACTGGCTTTACCCAAAAATAAGCACTAAGAGAGTTTTTCTTCAGAATCTTTCTTTCAGGAACCCACTGCAAGTACATGGAATTATATCTATTATCTACACATAAATATGGACACATATATTCACACATTTATACCACACTTATTTTACTGTTAGTATCTCAAGGTCTGTGATTAGGTCTTACTTGTTTTATGAACTCCAGCCCCCTAGTTGAGTAAAAATTTGATAGATTAAATTGTGCTGTTTGTTATTTTCCACAAATAATTTTTTTCTAAAAATTCTTAGAATTCAGTGCTAAGACAAAGTTATCCCATTTTCCTTTTTATTAGATAATGCGTGTTGGGTAATCACTCTATACCACTCTTGCACTGGCTGCAGGAATCTCAGAAGACTTTTCTTGCACAACTGCTATACCTATCATTTATTATATTATATAATCATATTAATTATATTTTCTTTTATAAATATTTCTTTCTTATCTTTATTATAAAACTTTTGCTCCATTATTCTGATTTTTATGGCTCATGTTTCTTTCCTCTCTGTCTCTCCATATCTCTCTCTCTCTCTCTCTCTCTCTCTCTCTTTCTCTCTCTCTCGTCCTACACCCTCTTCCTCTCCCCTATCATATCTTTAATTATAAGGTATATCAAATCCTTTACCAAATATAAAAAGTCAGTGGGGCCCTAACTGGCTTGGCTTAGTGGATAGAGCGTCAGACTGTGGACTGATCCCAGGTTTGATTCTAGTCAAGGGCACATGCCTGGGTTGCGGGCTTGATCCCCAGCGGGGGATGTGCAGGAGGCAGCCAATCAATGATTCTCTCTCATCATTGATATTTCTATCTCTATTTCCATCTCCCTTCCTCTCTGAAATCAATAAAGACATATTTTAAAAAAAGTCAGTGGGGGAAAGTAACCGATTAGTGCCCGTAACAGCAGGAAGAGCAGTGGATATGAACATTTTGGATAAGTGGCCTTCTGCATCCTTGTATGCAGGCACCAATTCCCAAACTCCTACTTTCATTTGGGGTAGGATAAATGTTACCGTGGCAGTGTCTGTCTGCTAGAGTGGGTTTGATGTGTCTGCTTGTACAGTGAATGATACTTATTACATTTTACCTCTCCAGTCCTTTGTCTAGGCAGAAGAAGGGGCGTGAAATAGATCTCCTGAATTTGTGTATTTAAAAACACTTAGATTATACCTGGGCCTGCTTATTACAGATATATGTTATTTCTTTCTACTTTTAGGTTTTAGTTTTAGAAGATATGGTTGAGGGAGGCTAAGCGGAACAAATCTTCAGAAAATATAATATCTTGTTTTTCATTTAAGAGCTGTACATAATCAGGGACAAAGAGAAAAACTACATTACTCAGAAAGAGGGCTTCCTGTAATACCCTGTAAAGCATCGGATGCTCTTTAAAATTGACTTATTGATGTTGAGAGAGTGAGCATAATGAACACAGCACAGACGTGATCAAGAAATGTGGCCTATGTAAAAAACCTAATTGCTACTTGCTGAATCCATCAAATAAGATATGTTGTCCCACTAGGCAGGTTTATGGAAAGAGCATTACAAAAAGCCACCCATTACCACTTATAGCAGAAGCTGAAATGAAACTCTCGGCATCCAACACAAGACATACAGAGTTTCTGCATGTTCACCCCAAAATCCTATACCTTCATTGTCATGATCTATGTCTAAGAGACTTGGTGTTCAGATAATTGCCATTCAAGATTCTCAATAAATGAAGGTTTGTGAGGTTTGCTAGGCTTGGTAAGTTATCCTGGTTTGTACTATGCTCTTTCAACTGAAGGAATATTTGTTGAGTACCTATTCTGTTCAAAGTACTGTGTTAGCCACCTTGGGGGATACAAAACCTAATGAGAGAAACAAGTCCACTGCAAACATAACTACAGCTGATGTCAGAATATGATAAGGACCTTAAAAGGAATACACAATGTTATGGGATTTTAGAGTAAAACAAGATCTGAGCTGATGGGGGAATCAGGGAAGGCTTAAGAGGAAAGAAGAGGCACAGAAAAAGGGTTTGGTGAAGTAGGGTGGGGTGGTAGTAGTGGAATCCTAATTAGCAGCAGCTAGGGACCCTACCTATGCACGAATTTCATGCACTGGGCCTCTAGTTCTTAATAAAAGAGTAACAAATTAAGCAGGCTCCCAAGTCTCTCCCCCAAAAGAATGTTTTGAAATTTTGATTTTATAGATTACATACTTTATTCCTCCCTTATTTTCTCAAGAATCAGTTTGCTAAATACATATTTTTGTTTGTTTTTAATTGAATTTATTATTGAATGACATTGATTAATAAAGTTATATAGGTTTTAGATGTACAATTAAAAATATTTTATTGATTTTTTACAGAGAGTAAGAGAGAGGGATAGAGAGTTAGAAACATTGATCAGCTGCTTCCTGCACACCTCCTACTGGGAATGTGCCCGCAACCAAGGTACATGCCCTTGCCCGGAATGAACCTGGGACCTTTCAGTCCACAGGCCGATGCTCTATCCACTGAGCCAAACCAGTCAGGGCTATATGTACAATTTTATAATACATCAACTGTATATTGTATTGTGTGTTCACCACCCCCCAAGTCAAAACTCCTTCCATCACCATTTATCCCCACTACTAGAGGCATGGTGCATGAAATTCATGCACGGAGGGGGCGTGTCCTGCAGCCCAGCCTGCACCCTCTCCAATCTGGGACCCCTCGAGGGATGTCCAACTGCCCGTTTAGGCCCGATCCCACCAGGATCCCTCTCACAATCCAGGACTGCTGGCTCCCAACTGCTCGCCTGCCTGCCTTCCTGATTGCCCCTAACCGCTTCTTCCTGCCAGCCTGATCACCCCCTAACCACTCCCCTGCCAGCCTGATTAATGCCTAACTGGTCCCCTGCCTGCCTGTTTGCCCATAACTGCTGGCCCCTGCAGGCCTGGTCACCCCTAACTGCCCTCCCCTGCAGGCCTGGTCACCCCTAACTGCCCTCCCCTGCAGGCCTGGTCGCCCCCCAACTGCTCTCCACTGCAGGCCTGGGTCCTCCCCAACTGCCCTTCCCTGTAGGCCCGGTCACCCCCAACTTCCCTCCTCTGCCGGCCTGGTCACCCTTAACTGCCCTCCCCTGCAAGCTTTATCACCCCCAACTGCCCTCCCTTGCAGGCCTGGTCCCTCCCAACTACCCTCCCCTTCTGGCCATCTGCGGTGGCCATCTTGTGTCCACATGGGGGCAGGATATTTGACCACATGGGGGCAGCCATCTTGTGTGTTGGAGTGATGGTCAATCTGCATATTACTCTTTTATTAGATAGGATAGGGGCCTGGTGAATGGGTGGGGGCCAGCTGGTTTGCCCTGAAGGGTGTCCCGGATCAGGGTGGGGGTTCCCTTGGGGTGTGGGGTGGCCTGGGCGAGGAGCCTGTGGTGGTTTTCAGGCCGGCCATGGCCCCCGGCGACCCAAGCGGAAGCCTTGGTATCTGGGATTTATTTATCTTCTACAATTTAAACTTTGTAGCCTGGAGTGGAGCCAAGCCTCCTGCTTGCTCCGTGGTGGCAGCCATTTCTGTTTGGATTTATGTATCTTCTATAATTGAAATTTTGTAGCCTGGAGCGGAGGCCAAGGCAGGCCAGGGCTTCAGAAGCTTGGCTTCCTCCATTGCCGGGGGCAACCCTAGCCTCCTGCTCTTTCCAGCTCCGTGGCTGCCGCCATTTCTGTTTGGATTTATTTATCTTCTATCATTGAAACTTTGTAGCCTTGAGTGGAGGCCTAGGCCAGCAAGGGAAGGTGGAAAGCTTGGCTTCCTCCATCGCCGGGGAAACCCAAGCCTCCCTCCTGCTCTCTGTGGCCGCAGCCATCTTGGTTGGGTTTATTTGCATATTAGCTCCTGATTGGCTGGTGGGCGTGGCTTGTGGGTATAATGGAGGTACGGTCAATTTGCATATTACTTTTTTATTAGATAGGATACCCTCTTCTATTTCCTCCTTCCCTCTTCCTCTCTGGTAACCACCATGCTGTTGTCTGTGTCTATGAGTTTGTTTTTTGGGTTTTTGGAGGTTCCTTTGCTTAATCCCTTCACCTTTTTCACCCAGCCCCTCAACCCACTTCCCCTCTGACAGCTATCAATCTGTTCTCTATCTATAAATTTGTTTCTATTCAGTTTGTTTATTTTGTTCATTGGATTCCACGTATGAGTGAAATTATATGGTACTTGTCTTTCTCTGACTGGTTTATTTCACTTAACAAACATTATGCTTAATACATATTTTTAAAGCAGTATTACTCCAAGTGTGTAGGTGATATTTATATGTGATATACAGGTCAATATTTCCTATTTTAATAGTCTTGTGTTTATACACAGTTGAAAAACATTAAAACTCATGTATCAGCCCCATGATTTCATGAATATTATGGCTTAAGAGGTGTAAAAAGTAAGGGACTTGGATTGAAAGGAAATATTGAATAAATAATAAGGTCTAGGTAATTCCTTTTCCTAGCCACAAGCATATCTTTGAGTATTTTAAAATATTGGAAAATAACTCTAAAGCCTATGACAACAACAATTAATGCAAAATTGAACTCTAAATTAAAGATACCATTTCTGCCCATTAATGTGATCATAAGATTTTAAAGAGGTGTATGGTATGAGAAATACAGTGATGATGAAAAATGCAATTTTCAGTCACATTGTCCCTAAGCTCCCCTAGTGAAAGACTCATTATTTGGTAGGAACAATCCTACCTGATAATGAACTATTTTCTATTCAAGATAGCGAGTCAAATATTCATTTCTCATTAATAATTCAATGTGACAAATTTATTACCTTGAAGGTGCTACAAGTCAATTAGACAACGGTAAATTGCGTCTTCCTTTCAGCCCTTTTAATTGGCTTCCAAGTGTGACATTCATCAAAACCTTGACTTTTAATGTAAACTTTATTATATGAGCTGGAGTTGGGTTTGACACTGGGTACACTTGACTAACCCTCAGAGGTTGAGGGCTCTGGAGACTTCAGAGAAGCCTGGTCAATCATTGCTGACATTTTGCTGTAGAATATCATAGCATGGTTATTTAGTGTCACTGTTGCTGATGTTGGTCCTGGAGAAACAGTCTTTAAGATAATTTTGAACTGTATAGATATTTTGACATTTGCATACTTATCATTGATGAAATTTCATGATTTTCGAAATCATGGGGCTAGACTAGTTTAATTTCCCAAAGTATGGTATATGTGCCACTAGTAGAATATCTAAATTATTTTATATTCATTTCATTATAACTATAGTAATTAATTAATTATTATATTAATAAAATAAACATTGAAAGAGAAATACTTATCAATGTACATTAAAATAAATCCATAAATATTAATATAAATATTAATTTATGCACTACCTAAATAAAAGGTTACATATACTAGCACAAGGACTCATGATTTCATAGATATTTTAGCATAGAATGAGATTAAGGTAGAGATTTAAATAAAAGTTAATTTAAATAAAATATTGAATAAATAATAGTACTGCTGATACTTAATGCATGGATAATTATAGTATTGGCAATTCATGAATAGGGAAAGAATTGTGAAAGTGAATATGGATGTCTGAATTTGGGGAACACAGCAATATATGAGCAAGATTGTCTTTACACATTAGGTAGAATTGATAGTTGATGTGAAGGGCATCAGAAGTCCTCCTCAATTTAAAGGGCTCTGCCACATCAGCCTGCCTGAAGGGACCCCCATCATCAATATCACATTCTAAATATCTGACCCTAAGGCTCCAAGGAAATTTGTATTTAAACTGGGTGAAAAAATTAGGTCACATGAAAATGTACCCAAACAGCATTAAGGGTTAGTTTAATCTGATTATCAAATCCATTATTTCTTATTCACTGCAGCAGAAAGAAGAATCATGAGCAACAGGGACATAGGATCTATAAGGTCTTATTGTTGAGATGGGGAAGGAAAAGTCATATGTGTGCATTTCTACTTCTATTCTACCTATGTGTTTGAGTAGGGTACCTTGAAAGGAGGCCCTTTGCTTTTAGGACCCCAAGCTATTGCTTCAGCTATTACACTCACTCAGATAGGTTTTTCTTTAAGAAACCATACAGGGCCCTAACCGGTTTGGCTCAGTGGATAGAGTGTCGGCCTGTGGACTGAAGGGTCCTGGGTTTGATTCCGGTCAAGGGCATGCACCTTGGTTGCAGGCACATCCCCAGTGGGGTGTGTGCAGGAGGCAGCTGAATAGATGTTTCTCTCTCATCGATGTTTCTAACTATAACTCTACCTTCCTCTCTGTAAAAAATCAATAAAAAATATTTTAAAAAAAGAAACCATACAGGAATGCCTCATTATATTGCCCATTTCTTTATTGAGCTTCACAGATACTGTGTGTGTTGTTGTTGTTTTTTTGTTTTTTACAAATTAAAGGTTTGTGGCAGTCCTGAATGGAGCTAATCTATAGGACCCTTTTTTTTTTTAACCAGCATTTGCTCACTTTGTGTCTCTGAGTCACATTTTGGTTATTCTCACAGTATTTCAAACTTTTTATTATGTTTATATCTGTTATGGTGATCAGAATTATTTGATGATACTATTGTAATTGCTTTGGGACACCATGAACTGCACCCATATAAGATAGCAAATTTAATCAATAAAAGTGTATGTGTTCTTATTGCTACACGAACTGGTCATTCCCCCATCCCTATCCTTCTTCTCATGCCTCCATATCCCATGAGACACAACAATATTGAAATGAGGCCAATTAATAACCCCGCAATGGCCTCTAAGTGTTCAAGTGAAATGAGTCTCATATCTCTCACATTAAATCAAAGCTAGAAATGATTAAGTTTAGTCAGGAAGGCATGTCCAAAGCCGAGATAAGCTGAAAGGCAGCATCTTGCACCAAACAATTACCCAAGTTGTAAATGCAAAGGAAAACTTTTTGAAGAAAATTAACTTTTTAAAGTTCTGTTCCTGTGAACACATGAGTTATGAGAAAAAGAAACAGACTTATTGCTGTTATGGAGAAAGTTTTAGTGATCTGGATAGAAGATTAAGCCAACCAGAGCATTCCCTTAAGCCAAAGCCTAATCCAGAGCAAGGACCCGACTCTCTTCAATTCTATGAAGGCTGAGAGAGGTAAGGAAGCTGCAGAAGAAAAGTCTGAAGCTAGCAGAGGTTTGTTCATGAGATTTAAGGAAAGAAGCCATCCCTATACATACAAAAGTGCAAGGTGAAGCACCAAGTGCTGATGTAGTAAAAGCTGCTGCAAGTTATTCAGAAGATCTAGATAAGATTTTTCAATGTAGACAGAACAACATATATTGTAAAAAAATGCCATCTAGGACCTTCATAGCTACAAAGAATAAGTCAATGCCTGGCTTCAAAGCTTCAAAGAACAGGCTTAATCTCTTGATAGGGGCTAATGCAGCTGGTGACTGTATGTTGAATCCAATGTTCATTTACCATTCCAAAAATCCTAGAATTAAGCAAAACTTACTCTTTCTGTGTTCTATAAATAGAACAACAAAACCTGGATGACAGCTTATCTCTTTATACCACAGTTTACTCAATATTTTAAGCCCACTGTTTAGACCTGCTCAGAAAAAAAAATCTTTTCAAAATAGTACTATTCATTGACAATGCCCTTGTCACCCAAGTGCTCTGATGGAGATGTACAATGAGATTAATTTTGTTTTCATGCCTGCTAGCACAACATCAGTCTTATTATTTAAGAGATACATTTTGTAAGGCTATCACTACCATAGCTAGTGATTCCTCTGATGGATCTAGGTAAAGTAAATTGAAAACTTTCTGGAAAGAATTTACCATTCTAGTTGTCTTTTAAGAAGATTTGTGATTTGTGGGGAGGCTCAAAATATTCACATTAACAGCAGTTTGGAAGAAGTTGATTCCAAATCGCATGGGTGACTTTGAGGGGATCAAGTTTTTGATGGAGGAAGTAACTGCAGATGTGGGGGAAATAGCAAGAGAACTAGAATTATAAGTGGGACCTGAAAACGTAACTGAATTTCTTCAATCCCATAATAAAACTAATGGATGAGGGGTTACTTCTTATGGATGAACAAAGAAAATATGTTCTTGATATGGAATCTATCCAGATGAAGATTCTGTGAAGATTGTTGAAATGACAACAAAGGACTTAGAATATTACATAAACTTAGTTGATAAAACATTGGCAGGGTTTGAGAGGACTGACTCCAATTTTGAAAGAATTTCTCCTGAAACCTCTATACTGTTTTCGATAGTGAATGTATCAATTTATATTCCCACCTGCAGTGTATGAGGATTTCTTTTGCTCTACAACATCTCCAAGAAGTGTTCCTCAATAGATGATTGGATAAAGAGGATGTGGTACATATACTAGTATACAATGGAATACTACTCAGCCACAATACTGTATGTTAACTGTAATTGAAAAATAAAAATGGTTAAAAAGGTGCAGCTACTATGGAAAACTGTACGGAATTTACTCAAAAATTTAAAAATGGCACTACTAAACTGATGAACAAAAACAAATCCAGAGACAGAGAAGCATTGATCAGATGCTCAAACCTCAGAGGGAAGGTAGGGGAGGGTGGGGGTAAGGGGGGAGAGATCAACCAAAGGACTTGTGTGCATGCATATAAGCATAACCAATGAATGTAGACAACAGGGGGTGAGGGTGAGGGCAGGATTGAGGGGTGAGGGGCAATGGGAGGATAAGGACACATTTGTAATACCTTAATCAATAAAGGGGAAAACGTAGGTGTACAGTTGTTGGCATGGAAATGAATACAATAATTAATAAATAATACAAAAAGAAAAAAAAATGGTACTACTGTTTGACTCAGCATTCTCACTTCTAGGAATATATCCTAAGAAGCCAAAAACACCAATCAGAAAGAATATCTGCACCCCTATGTTCATAGTAGCATTATTTACAATAGCTAAGATATGGAAACAGCCCAAGTTCCCATCAGTAGATGAGTAGATAAAAAAGTAGATAAAAGTGGTACATTTACACAATGGAATACTACATGGCTATAAAAATGAAGGATTTATTACCCTTTGCAACAGCATGGATGGACCTGGATAGTATTATGTTGAGTGAAATAAGCCAGTTAGAGAAAGACAAATATCACATGATCTCACTTATAAGTAGAATCTAATGAATATAATAAATGAACAAAATATGACCAGATGCATAGAGGCATAGAACAGATTGACATATGTCAGGGGAGGGGGGAGATGGGAAGAGATTAACTAAAGAACTCATATGCATATATGCATAACCAATGGACACAGACAATAGTGTGGTGAAGACCTGGGGGTCAAGGGCTGAGAGGAGGGGAGTAAAGGGGGGGAATTGAGGGACACCTGTCATACTGTCAACAATAAAATAAATTTTAAAAAATTTAAATACTATTAATTCACCATCAACAACAAAAGAAAAGAGGAAATACTGCCATTTGTGACTTAATTGATAGATCTTGAGAATATCATGTGAAGCCAAATAAGTCAGATGGAAAAGTCAAGAACCGTATTATTTCACTCATATATGGGATATAAAACTGAAAGCAACAAATGAACAAACAAGACAAACAAACAAAAAAACCTCATAGGCACAGGAAACAGCAGGGTGGGGAAGAATGAAGAGGGTCAAGGAGTCAAATATATGGTGATAGAATGAGATTTGACTTTGGATGGTGAACATATAATGCAGTATACATATGATGTATTATAGAATTACACACTTGAAACCTATATAAATTTATTTACCAATGTCACCCTAATAAATTTAATAAAACTAAAAATAAAGAAGTTCTTTTGCGGGTAAAATGCTATCAAACAGCGTTACGTATTGCAGAGGAATTGTTTGTAAAAGGAAGACTCAATTGATGTGGCAAACTTCATTGTGGTCTTACTTTAAGAAATTTTCATAGCCACTATAACCTTCAACAACCACAACTGTGATCAGTCAGCAGCCATCAACATCAAGGCAAGAACCTCCACCAGCAAAAAGATGATAACTTGATGAAAGCTCAAATGATGGTTATCATTTTTAGCAATAAAATATTTGTAAATTAAATATGTACATTGTTTTTTAGACATAATGCTATTTCATATTTAATAGACTACAGAATAGTGTAAACCAACTTTTTAATGCACTGAAACCAAAAAATTAATGTGACTCACTTTATTGCAATATTCACTTTGTTTCTGTGATCTAGAACCAAACCCACAATATCTCTGAGGTATGCCTTTGCTATACTAATTAACCTAAGGAAACATATAAATTAGGAAGACTTATTCCAATGATAAAATAATGAGTTGGTTTACCAAAGGATTCAGTGCTGGGCTCTTTTATGTAGAGAGTCACCTTAGCACATTATTTGTTGTTAGATTATAAGATCTTGAGAAAAAGACCAAAGGGGTAACCAAAACTGTAGGACCAAATGTCCATGGGAGTTCCATCTAAATTAAAAAGAAAACAACTTGGAGAGTTAAGTGAAGAAGGTCAAGTTTGTTTTTCCGTTCAGTTTACTTGCAATATATTCAGGAATTTGTATTATTAAATGAAACTCATGCTATAGGTACTTGATTTTCTTGCACTATATTTTTTCTTTGTTTTTCCAATGGTTCCTAGATAACAAAATGACCTTTAGAAGCTTCCTCCTAAACCTCTTCATCTCAGGAGATACTTTACTCCAATCATTCCATTTGCATATTTGTAGTGTGTGTTTGGCCATAGAGAGTCATACTACTCTCTGTTGAAGTAGGTGCTGATTTAATTTTATATCTGTGGATGGTCTTAATCTTTTAAAAATATTCTTATAAAATGATTCTTCAACCCTAGAGGTCCTCTGAAAGTAATGTGACTACCTTGTCAATATAGGATACTTTAAAAAAATTAAATTTATTGGGGGTGACATTGGTCAACATGATTATATAGGTTTCAGGTGTGGGTTTTTATGTTATAAGATCTGTGTATTATACTGTGTGCCCACCACCCAAAGTCAAGTCTACTCCTGTCACCATATATTAGGACTCCCTTCTATTCCCACCCCCTTCTCTCTGGCAATCATCACACTGCTGTTTGTGTTCATGAGCTTCAGTTTTATATCCCACATATGAATGAAATCATATGGTTCTTAGCTTTTTCTGACTGACTTATTTCACTTAACATAATATTCTCAAGGTCCATCCATGTTGTTGCAAATGGTAGTATTTAATCCTTTTTTATGGATGAGTAGTATTCCATTGTGTATATGTACTACATCTTTATCCAATCCTCTATCGCAGGACACTTTGTTTCCATGTCTTGGCCACCATGAATAATGCTGCAATGAACATAGGGGTTCATATGTTTTTGCAAATATATGATTTTGAGTTTTTTTTTTTTGCTATATACCCAGGAGAGGAAGGATTGCTGGGTAGTATGGTAGTTTACTCTTAATTTTTTGAAGAATTGCCAGACTGCTCTCCATAGTGGTTGTAACAGTCTACATTGCCACCAGCAATGAATGAGGATTCCTTTTTTTCCCCACAACCTCTCCAACAGGAGTTATTGTTTGTTTTGTTGATAATGGCTGCTCTAACAGGTGTGAGGTGGTATCTCATTGTAGTTTTGATTTGCATTTACCTAATTGCTCATGAAGTTGAACATTTTTTCATATATCTATTAGCTGTTCGTATGTCTTCTTGGGAGAGGTATATTTTCAGTTACTCTGTCCACTTTTTTATTGGGTTGTTTGGTGTTGAGTTTTATGAGTTCTTTGTATATTTTGGAAATTAAACCTTGGTTGGAGCCACTGTTTGCAAATATCACCTCCCATCTGTTTGGCTGCCTTATAGTTTTTTTTTGTCAGTTTCTTTTGCTGTGCAGAAGCTTTTTAGTTTGATATAGTTACATTCATTTATTTTTGCTTTTACTTCCCTTGCCTTTGGGATCAAGTTCATAAAATGTTCTCTACGACCAAGGTCCATAAGTTTGGTACCTATATTTTCTTCTATACTAGAGGCCCAGTGCACGAAATTTGTGCACGGGGGGAGGGGGTGGGGGTGTCCCTCCGCCCAGCCTGCACCCTCTCCAATCTGGGACCCCTCGAGGGATGTTCAACTGCCCTCCCCTGCAGGCCTGGTTCTCCCTAACTGCCCTCCCCTGCAGGCATGGTCCCCCCCAACTGCCCTTCCCTGCTGGCCTGATTGCCCACAACTGCCCTCCCCTGCTGGCCATCTTGTGTCCACATGGGGGCAGCCATCTTTGACCACATGGGAGGATCATCTTGTGTTGGAGTGATGGTCAATTTGCATATTACTCTTTTATTATATAGGATAACTTATTGTTTCAGATATTATGTTTAGGTCTTTGATCCATTTTGAATTAATTTTTTTTACATGGGAGCAAACTGTAATCCAGTTTCATTCGCTTGTATGTGGCTTTCCAGTTTCCCCAGCACCATTTATTGAAGAGACTACCTTTATTTCATTTTGTGTTTCTTGCTCCTTTGTGGAAAATTACCTGCCCATATACATGTGGTTTTATAGCTGGGCTTTCTAAACTGCTCCATTGAATTATTGATGCATGAGGATTTTCTATAGCCATTTTATCTTTTGTTTTCTGGTAGCTCTGTGCCTCCATTGGTTCTTTTCCTTTGTGTTTCTGTTATTTTTGTTTGGTGGTATTCCATATTGCTTTCCTTTTTTTTTTTTTTTTTTTTTTTTTTTTTACCTTTGTGTCCTGGTTTGGGGATTTTTCTGTGTGGTTACCATTAGGTTTATAAAAAAATAAAATTGCATATACAGTAGATTTTTTTTTCTTTTGAGTGCATCTGATGTTCACACTCATTTGCCAGTTCTGACCTTTACCTCCTCCCCTTTTATGTTTTTGTTGTTACAAATTATCCCTGTTTGTGCTGTATGTTTTTTGGTGGTCTTATTTGTAGTTTTGTGACCTTATGTTCTGTGTTTCAGGTAGAATAACTCCCTTGAGTATTTCCTGCAATGGAGATTTTCCAGTGATATAAAACCCTCAGCTTCTGTATGTCTGGGAACATGTCTATTACTCCTTCATATTTAAAGGATAATTTTGCTGGATATATTATCTATATGGCTGGTAATTTCTCTCTCTTTCCAAATATTCCTCTTTATTTGAATATTTGGTTCCACTGTCTTCTGGCTTGTAGAATTTCTGCTGAGAAATCTGATGAAATTCTCATGTGTTTTCCTTTGTAGGTCACTTCCTTCTTTTGAGAATTTTTTCTTTGTCATTAACTTCTGACAGTTTTAATACCAAGTGCTGTGGAGAGGGCCTCTTTGGATCGAGGTAACTAGGTGTTATGTTTGCTTCTTGGATTTGAGAATCTAGTTCTTGCCATAGATTTGGGAAGTTCTCACCCACTATTTGTTTGAATAGACTCTCCATTCCCTGCTCCCTCTTTTCCTCTCCAAGAATGCTTGTTATTATAATACTAGAGGCCCAATGCACGAAATTCGTGCAAGAGAAGGCCTTCCTTCCCCCGGCTGCCGACTTCCCTCTGGCACCTGGGACCCAGGCTTCCCTCACAGCCCTGGCTTCATCCGGAAGGTTGTCTGGTCTAATTAGAATATTATGCTTTTATTATTATAGATTTGCTTTTTCTGATGGAGCCAGATAGTTCTCAAGGAGCTCTTTCATTTTTCTTTTTGATCAGGTTTCTCTCTTCTTCCCTCTGCATTGATTCTTATCTTTGATATCACTAATTCTTTCCTCCATTTGGTTGGTTTTGTTTTCTATGCTCAGTAGTTTACTCTTAATCTCCTTAATTGCATACTTCATTTCCAGAATTTCTGATTGGTTCTTTTTCTAAAGTTTTAATCTGTTTAGTAAAGTACTCATTTTTGTTCATTGATTTGTTTTTTGAGTGCATTGAATTACCTGTCTGTATTTTCTTGCATCTCGTTAAGTATTTTTAGAACTACAATCTTGAAATCTATGTCATTTATATCATATATTTCCATGTGTTCCAGTTTGTTTTCTGGGGATTTTTCATTTTCTTTCTGATCATCCTTGTTACCATGGTTACTTATGGTATTTGCTGTTACTTAAATATTCAAGTGTATACTTTAAAGTGGTGAATTTTTGATATTGAATTATAGCTAAATAAAGTAGTTCTAAAAGTAAGTATATATATATATATATATATATATATATATATATATATATATATATCTTGTCTGTGAGATCTTAGGCACATCACTCAAGTTTTTTCATCTTTCTTCCATTTTGTCATATACTAGTATATCTGTCTTATTAATGGCTGATAGCAGCTTCCTCTGAAGAGGTCTTTCTATTGTTTTCCATTAGATGTCGCTGAATCACAAGAGTTTTTACTTCTGTGTTCTCCCAGTCTTGACCTTCATGGCTTCTGTAAGACAGTACTGCCCTGCTCTTTGGAGGTGGACTTTGTTTTGCCCTCATCACAATGGTGACTCCTGGCCTCCATGGGGTCCTGCCCCAAGCACCTCATCTGGGGATCAGTCACAGAAGGAAACAGTGGTTCTACTGCAATAGATGTTGGTTTACAGATATATATGCTCCTTGACCTGACTCAATGGAAGGCGAGTTTTGGGAGTCCAAGCAGCAGCAGGGCTCTGTGGTTCTGTTTCTTTGTCTGAAACACCATCACCTGGCCCAATAGTGGAGAGCTGCCCGGTAGAACCTTGTGCCCTGTCAGGTGTCTGCTGGCTCAGTCATGGTTAACTCTACTCACAGCTGGTCGTGCTGGACTGCCCCCAGCAGCTCTCTGTTCCTCCCAGCCAAGGGAAGCACCTGCTATGGCTGGCTTCCTCCCCTCTCCAGCCTGAGCTGCGGGCTCTTGGCTGCAGGGCTATGTCTGTGGGCCATCTGTGCTTTTTCCTCCCTTCTCATCTCCCCAGTTATTCCAACTTGCCCACCTTTAGATGTTTCAATGTGTAGGTCTCTCAGGCATGCCTCTGTATTGAATAGGGAATTCTTTATTGAGTTATAGTTGGTTAACTTGTTACCATTTCAGAGGGAGAGGTTTAGAGGATCTCTCACACCACCATTCCTCTGACGTCACTCCCAGTATACTTTTAAGTAGTAAAAGTTCCATCAAGGTAGAACCTAAGGACCAACAGACACTCAGAAGGCCTCTTGCCCCTTTGCTGCTGGAATGTCTCACCTCACTGAATAGGCTGCTGACTTGGCAGTAACATTCAAACTCTTTCCGTCCCAATCTGACAGCTATCTGGTATGTGAATGTGTGCTGGGTGACAGAGTGGATTTTTTTTTAAACACACAATAAAAGTTTGTGCTTCAAGAACAAATCATGAATGTGAAAAGACAACCCAAAGAATGTGAGATATTTGCAAATCATATATCTAATAAGGGATTGTATTCAGAATACATAAAGGACTCTCACAATTCAATAATAGAAAGATGAATAATCCAATTATAACTTGGCAAACAATTTGAATAGATATTTCTCCAAAGAAGATATATAAATGGGTTATGAAAAGATGCACAACATCTTTAGCTATTAAGAAATGAAATTCAAGACCAAAATAAGAAACTAATTTAGGTCCACTAGGATGGTTATAATAAAAGATACAGATAATAAAGTATTGGCAAGCATGTGGAGAAATTGAAATCCTCAATCCTTTTTGCCAGCCATTGTGGAAAACAGTTTGGCAGTTCTTCAAGAGTTAAATGTAGAATTACCATATGACCAAGCAATTCCACTCCAAGGTATGAAATATGAAAATCTATGTCCACAAAGCTGAAAACAATCCAAATGTCCACCTACTGATGAATGGGGTTTAAAATGTCTTATATGTATACAGAATATCATTTGGGCATAGAAAAACATGCATGCTACAACATGGATAAACCTTAAAAACATTTTGTCAAGTGAAAGACACCTAACCAAAAAAGCCACATGTTGTATGATTCCATTTATATGAAATGTCCAGAATATGCAAATCTATAGAGACAGAAAGTAAATTAGTATTTTCCAGGGCCTGGGAGGAGGTAGGAGGTGGAGAGTGACTGCTAATGGGTATGAGGTTTCTTTTGGAGGTGAGAAAATGTCCTGGAATTAGATAGCAGTGATGCTTGCACAACCTTGTTAAAATACTAAAAAAGCAAACAAACAAAAAACATTCAAGTGTATACTTTAAAGTGGTGAATTTTTGATATTGAATTATAGCTAAATAAAGTAGTTCTAAATATATATATATATATATATTTGTCTTGTCTGTGAGATCTTAGGCACATCACTCAAGTTTTTTCATCTAACTTTCTTCCATTTTGTCAAATTTCTGCCCTTTCTACTATGCAATGAGTAGGATGAAAATCAAATTACAGCGGGAAGGCTGGGGAGTGTTGGGGAGGGGGGGGAAAGAGATCAACCAAAGGACTTGTATGCATGCATATAAGCACACCAATGGACACAAGACACTGGGGGGTGGGATGAGGGCATGTGAAAGGGGATAGGGAAGGCTTGGGGGAAAAAAGAAAAAAATTACTTCCATGAAGATTAAAAAAATTTGATAAAGATGTAAAGCATATGTAAGATGCTTTATAAATTTAAAGGTGTATTTCTTTTATACTTCTTATTTCTCTCCTGCACTTATGTCTGAGTGCTTCTGCCACCTAATATAACTGAATCTAGGATGTCTGTGTGTAGTTATCACTGGGGTCATGAGGTTAGAAAAACCAACTATTTCATTCTCTTATCATCCTTCTTTTATCTCAGTGCACCCGCCTGCAATATACACATACAACTTTTTCTCTATGTTGTAAGGAAAGTCCTGTTTTCTTCATTCTCAAAGGGAAGAGGCAAGCTATTACATTAAGATGCATGGCAAGCTTTTAAGAAACTTCATTTTAGGATAGAGAAAATAAATACAGCTTACATTTGAAAGCTGTATATACATACATCCAACAAGGGGTGGAGATGCAAAGGAGCTATGTGACCAATTTCCCTGTTCTTCTTAGAGCAGAACTTTTTTATAATGTTCAAGTTGTTTTAGATCAAATAATGGGCAATAAACTCCCAAACTACCATGTGCTCTTATTTCTGCCTTCTTGATTGAGGCCAGGAAGACTGGGGTTTGAGTAGAACCTGGAACTCCTAACAGAAGCATAGTCAAATGTAGGTGAAGAATGTGTCTATAAATAAATATAGACGAGCGATTTTCAACCTTTTTCATCTCATGGCACACATAAACTAATTACTAACATTCTGCGGCATACCATAAAATATATTTTTTTGCCCTAGCTGGTTTGGCTTAGTGGATAGAACGTTGGCCTGCGGACAGAAGGGTCCCAGGTTCGATTCCAGTCAAGGGCACATGCCGGGTTGTGGGCTCAATCCCTAGTAGGGGGTGTGCAGGAGGCAGCTGATCAATGATTTTCTCTCATCATTGATGTTTCTATCTCTCTCCCCTTTCCCTTCCTCTCTGAAACCAATAAAAACATTATAATTTTTGCCAATCTGACAAAAAATAGTATAACTTTGATTCATTCACACTGGACAGCTATTTTTATGTTGGGTGTTGTTATTTTTTTATATGACAATCTAAGGGAAAAGAGGTCAGTGCCCCTGACTACATAGTCAAGTATTGCATGTTTTAAAAATTCTTGTGGCACACTAGTTGAAAATCGCTGGTTTAGACACATGCAAACTTGTGAACATGTCTTCCTTTATTTTATTTGATGGTGCCATTTGTGTATAACCCCACAGCTTATAAATCAGTTTAACATTAACTAAAGTGTATGAAGCCTCATCAAATGGTATTAAAATGCCAGGCTTTAGTTTCTACCCCTTTAGAAAAGGTCTATAAAAAAAAGATAAATCTTGCCCTGCTCATCTTTTTTTTTTTTTTTACCCTGTCCTTGTTACATTCATACACAAATATACACACAGAGCACACAAACCCTTTTTCTATTGGACTTTATTTTAGTCTCTATAATAGCTCCTTGTTGCCATTGGGGTCAACTGTGAATGCTTCAGCTTGGGTTTTGTGGCCTGTCATAAACTGGTCCTGACTTATCTAAGCATACCTGCCTCTCTTTGCTCCCTAACAAAAATCCTCCACTTCAGGTCTGTATCCTCAGTTCTTCCTGTTCACTCCATGTTTATTCTCTCTTCCACACTCCTCGTGGCCTATCTATAGCTTTCTTACCTATTTTCAGGAAGTCTTTTGTTCTTTTCCTCCACGAAGTGCTTGGGAATTATTTCATCCCATAGTAATCTTTATTTTGGCTGAGGTCTTATGGAACCTGAAGTTTCTGCAGAGCATGCTCAACCATGGTGTTGCAGCACCAATTGTGAAATGTCTTTTAATTTGTTAGTAATAATAATACATTTATTTTGGGAGAGATTATGTATATATACATATACACTAGTAGCCCTGCGCACAAATCCATGCACCAGTAGCTCTCTGAGGGGCCTGGCCACTCAGCGCCTGCTGCCCAGAGGCTCTCCGCAGCCCAGAGGCCCATCCGTGGCCGGGCACGGAATGCTTGCCTCTGCGATGAAGCAAGCATTCCACCAGGCCGCTCATGCTGCCTGATCTCAGCAGCTGTCCCCCTGGACTGGGGGACTCTGGAGGAGCTGAGAAGACTGGGCACTGCCATCTTGTGGCTATGGGCACCACCATCTTTGTGATGGAGTGACAGTTAATTTGCATATTATCCTTTTATTAGATAGGGTAATCTCTCCCAAAATAAATGTATTATTATTATTAACAAATATATCTATCTATCTATCTATCTATCTATCTATCTATCTATCTATATATATATTCCACTTGTATATATACACATGTGGATTAGTCCTATAATAGACATCCCTTTCAATCACTTGTATTCAGATAGATATAATTTCTTGGATCGGAGAGAAGGGCTGGAGTTATCAGAATGCTGGATACTCTTGTATGATTATCTTAAGCATGTGAAGATTCATTTATACATTTATTCAATAAATATTTATTGAGTCACTATCCCATTCTAAGTATAGGCAATATTATTATATATGTTTTTTTTCTTCAATTTTTTTTATTAAGGTATTATACGTGTACATATCTTACCATTGCCCCCCCACCCCACTCCCATATATGCCCTCACCCCCCAGAGTTTTGCGTCCATTGGTTATGCTTATATGCATGCATACAAGTCCTTTGATTGATCTCTTATCTTCCCCACCTCTCCCTAACCTTCCTGCTGTAATTTGACAGACTGATGCTTTACTGCCTCTGTATCTATATTTTTGTTCAAGTTTATAATGTTCTTTATTATCCATAAATGAGTGAGATCATGTGGTATTTTTCTTTCATTGACTGGCTTATTTCACTTAACATAATGATCTCCAATTCCATCTAGGTTGCTGCAAATGGTAAGAATTCCTTCTTTTTTATGGCAGCATAATATTCCATTGTGTAGATGTACCATAGTTTTCTGATCCAGTCATCTGCTGATGGGCACCTAGGCTGTTTCCAGATCTTAGCTATTGTAAATTGTGCTGCTATGAACATAGGGGTGCATATATCCTTTCTTTTTGGTGTTCCCAGTTTCTTAGGATATATTCCTAGGAGTGGGATTACTGGGTCAAATGGGAGTTCCATTTTCAGTTTTTTGAGGAAACTCCATACTGTTCTCCACAGTGGCTGCACCAGTCTGCATTCCCACCAGCAGTGCACGAGGGTTCCTTTTTCTCCACATCCTCTACAACACTTGTCGTTTGTTGATTTGTTGATGATAGCCATTCTGACAGGTGTGAGATGGTACCGCATTGTTGTTTTGATTTGCATCTCTCGGATAATTAGTGATATTGAGCATGTTTTCATGTGTCTCTTGGCCTTCGTTCTGTCTTCTTTGGAAAAGATTCTATTTAGGTCCATTGCCCATTTTTTTATTGGATCATTTATCTTCCTTTTATTAAGTTGTATAAGCTGCCTGTAGATGTTGGAGATTAAACCTTTATCAGTGATGCTATTTGCAAATATGTTCTCCCATGCAGTGGGCTTTCTTGTTGTTTTGTTGATAGTTTCTTTTTGCTGTAAAAAAGCTTTTTATTTTGATGTAGTCCCATTTGTTTATTTTCTCTTTAGCTTCCATTGCCCTAGGGGCAGTATCAGTGAAGAAGTTCTTTTGGCATATGTCTGAGATTTTGCTGCCTGTGGATTCCTCTAGTATTTTTATGGTTTCCTGTCTTATGTTTAAGTCCTGTATCCATTTTGAGTTTATTTTTGTGTATGGCGTAAGTTGGTGATCTAGCTTCATTTTTTTGCATGTATCTGTCCAATTTTCCCAACACCATTAATTGAAGAGACTGTCTTTATTCCATTGTATGTTCATGCCTCCTTTGTCAAATACTAATCGAGCATAGTGGTTTGGGTCAATATCTGGATTCTCTATTCTGTTCCATTGATCAATATGTCTGTTCTTGTGCCAATACCAGGCTGTTTTGAGAATAGTGGCTTTGTAATACAGCTTGAAATCTGGTATTGATATCCCTCCTACTTTATTCTTCTTTCTCAGGATTGCTGTGGGTATTCGGGGTCTTTTTTTATTCCAGATGAATTTTTAGAGAGTTCTTTCTAGGTCTGTGAAATATGCCGTTGGTATTTTAATGGGAGTGCATTGAATCTATAGATTGCTTTGGGTAGTATGGACATTTTAATGATGTTGATTCTACCAATCCATGAACATGGTATGTTCTTCCATCTGTTTATGGCTTCCTCTATCTCTTTTTTTAGTGTCCTGTAGTTTTCCGTGTATAGGTCTTTTACCTCCTTAGTTAAGTTTATTCCTAGGTATCTTAATTTTTTTGGTGCGATGGTAAACGGGATTGCCTTTTTAGTCTCTCTGTCTGTAAGTTCACTATTGGTGTATAGAAAGGCCATAGATTTCTTGGCGTTAATTTTGTATCCTGCTACATTGTCAAATTCATTTATTAACTCTATTAGTTTTTTGACGGAGTCTTTCAGATTTTTTATGTACAATATCATGTCGTCTGCAAATAAAGACAGCTTTACTTGTTCTTTTCCAATTTGGATGCCTTTTATTTCTTCTTCTTGTCTAATTGCAATGGCTAATACTTCCAGTACTATGTCAAACAGGAGTGGTGAGAGTGGGCATCCCTGTCTTGTTTCTGTTCTTAGGGGAAATGTTTTTAGTTTTTGTCCATTGAGTATGATGTTTGCTGTAGGTTTATCATATATAGCTTTTATTATGTTGAGGTATGAGCCTTCTGTTCCCACCTTGTTGAGAGTTTTTATCAAGGAAGGGTGTTGGATTTTGTCAAATGCTTTTTCTGCATCAATTGATATGACTATATGATTTTTATCTCTCAATTTGTTTATGTGATGTATCACGTTTATTGATTTGCGGATAATGTACCATCCTTGCATTCCTGGGATAAATCCTACTTGGTCATGGTGTATGATCTTTCTGATGTACTGCTGGAGCCGATTTGCTAGAATTTTGTTGAGGATTTTGGCATCTATGTTCATGAGGGATATTGGTCTGTAGTTCTCTTTCATTGTGTTGTCTTTATCTGGTTTTGGTATTAGGGTGATGCTGGCTTCTTAGAAGGAGCTTGGAAGTGTTCCTTCCTCTTGAATTTTTTGGAATAGTCTGAGGAGGATAGGTTTTAGTTCTTCCTTTAATGTTTGGTAAAACTCCCCTGTGAAGCTGTCAGGCCCTGGGCTTTTGTTTGCCGGAAGCTTTTTGATGACTGGTTCAATTTCGTCCATAGTTATTGGCCTATTGAGCTGTTTAGATTCTTCTTGATTTATTTTTGGAAGGTTATGTTTTTCTAGGAATATGTCCATTTCCTCCAGGTTGTCCAGTTTGTTGGAATAGAGTTGATCATAGTATTTTGTAACAATCCTTTGTATCTCTGGGGGTCTGTTGTTATTTCACCTCTTTCATTTCTGATTTTGTTATTTTGGTCCTCTCTCTTTGCTTCTTGGTGAGCCTGGCTAGAGGCTCATCAGTCTTGTTTATCCTTTCAAAGAACCAGCTCTTGGTTTTGTTGATCTTTTGTATTGTTTTTTGGTCTCTATGTCATTTATCTCCGCTCTGATCTTTGTTATTTCCTTCCTTCTGGTTACACTGGGCTTTTCTTGCTGCTCTTTTTCTAGCTCTTTGAGTTGTAGGGTTAGGTAATTTATTACCATTGTTTCTTGTTTTTTGCAATAGACTTGTAGAGCTATGAACTTCCCTCTCAAGACTTCTTTCACTGTGTCCCATAGATTTTGGATTGTTTTGTTTTCATTGTCATTTGTTGCCATGATGTTTTTTATTTCTTCCTTGATCTCTCTGGTGACCCAGTCCTTGTTTAATAGCATGCTGTTTATTCTCCATGTGTTTGATTTCTTTGGATTGTATTTATTGTAGTTGATTTCCAGTTTTATGCCATTGTGATCTGAGAAGATGCTTGATACAATTTCTATCTTCTTGAATTTGAAGAAACTTTGCCTGTGACCCAGCATATGGTCTATCTTTGAAAATGACCCATGTGCACTTGAGAAGAATGTATATTCTGTGGCTTTGGGGTGAAATGTTCTGAAGATGTCAATTAATTCCATCTGGTCTAGTGAGTCATTTAGGATTGCTGTTTCTTTGCTGATTTTTTGTTTAGAGGATTTGTCCAATGGTGATAGTGGGGTATTAAAGTCTCCTACTATGATTGTATTGCTATTAATCTCTCCCTTGATATCCTCCAGGAGTTTTTTTATGTATTTGGGTGCTCCTATATTGGGAGCGTATATGTTTACCAGAATTATTTCTTCTTGTTGGATTTCTCCCTTTAGTATTATGAAGTGGCCTTCCTTATCTCTTGTTATGGCATTTACTTTGAGTTCTATTTTGTCAGATATAAGTATTGCTACCCCAGCTTTTTTTTCATTTCCATTTGCCTGAAAGATATTTTTCCATCCCTTCACTTTCAATCTGTGTGAGTCTCTTGTTCTGAGGTGGGTCTCTTGTAGACAGCATATATATGGGTCATGTTTTTTTATCCATTCAGCCACTCGATGTCTTTTGATTGGAGCATTTAGTCCGTTTACATTTAAAGTTATTACTGAAAGGTATTTTTTTGTAGTCATATCTATTTTTGTGTCTGTATTCCTTCTTACCTGTTTATTTCTTTTTTTTACAGTATTCCCTTTAGCAATTCTTGCATTGCTGGTTTGGTGGTGATAAACTCCCTGACCCTTTTTTTGTCTGCGAAGCTCCTGATTTCCCCTTCAATTTTGATTGATAGTCTTGCTGGATATAGTATTCTTGGATTTAGTCCTTTGCTTTGCAACACTTTGTATACCTCCTTCCATTCACTTCTAGCTTGTTGTGTTTCTGTTGAGTAATCATTTGACAATCTAATGGGTGTTCCTTTGTAGGTAACTCTCTGTCTCTCTCTTGCCGCCTTTAAGATTCTCTCTTTATCATTTATATTTGCCATTGAAATTATGACATGTCTTGGTGTGGGTCTTTTGGGGTTGATCCTGCTTGGGACTCTCTGTACTTGTGTAACTTTTATCTTTCCCATATCCGGGAAGTTTTCTGTCATTATTTCTTCAAATAGATTTTCTAATCCCTGCTGCTCTTCTTGTCCTTCTGGCAGTCCTATTATACGCATGTTACTTCGTTTCATGTTGTCCCGAAGCTCCCTTAGGCTTTCCTCCTGCTTTTTAATTTTTTTCTCCAATTGTTGTTCAGATTGAGCTTGTTTCTGTACCTGATCTTCTAACTCACTAATTCGGTCCTCTGTTTCTTGTAGTCTACTGTTGAAACTTTCCATGGTTTTTTTTATTGTAGCTATATCACTTTTCATTTCTTCCTGATTCTTGCATAAGTTGTTGATTTTCTCATCCATCCGATATATAAATTCCACGACCATTACTCTGAACTCCTTTTCGGTCATGTTGCAAGCTTCAGTTTCACTAATTTCCTTTCTTGGCGACTCCACATTTTCTTTCCTCTGTGAGTTATTTCGTCTCCCCATTCTGAGTATCACCAGAAAGCTCAAGATTCCGTTTGCGTGGACCTGGGCCTTGTGCTGTGGGGACTTCCCTTCACCCGAGTTTCACTGAAGTGCTCTGACACTAGGACGTGTGGCTGCCTTTGGTTCTTGGGAACCAGACTTGCCCAGGGTCAGTGTCCCCAGTGTTCCGTGTGGTTTCATGTGCCCACTTAGAATCAGCAGCCCTGTCTACACCACACTGTTGGTATGTCCTGAAAATGAGATCCTTAGCATGTGCCAGGAGTCAGAGTTTCCCTGTGTCTGCACCAAGAATCGAGTGTCAGAGTCTCTGTTGCCTTGTGCGGTTTCTCATTGAGAATCAGGGTCCCTGTGTGTGCATGCACCAACAATTGGGGTCGCTGGCTCTTAATGTGAATGCGCTGGGAGTCAGGGATCCCAGGCAGCTGTGTCCGGCGTGCCAAATTCCCTGAAGTGGAGCTGCGTCCTGTGTGTGCTCTCTCTACTGAGCCAAACCGGCTAGGGCGCACACTCTCAAATTCCTGAAGGTGAGCTGCCTCTGTCCACTCTCCCAGATTCCTCGAAGGGGGGCGGAGTCCGTCCTGTGTGCCAAATTCCCCAAAGGGAAGCCCCTCTGTGCACGCTCTAAGATTCCCCGAAGGTGAGCTGTGACCCGCAAGCCAAGTTCCCCCAAATTCCCCTAAGGGGTGCCCTCTGTGTGCACTGACAGATTTCCCCGAAGGGGAGGTGCTTCTGTCCCATGCGCCAAATTCCCTAAGCGTCCCTGCGCAAAGCTCTGCAGCTTGGGCGAGGGGTGGGTCTATCAGTTACTATGGCGCTATCCGTGCGCCTGCGGGCAGGGGGATAGGCTCTTTGACTCAGGGAAATCTGCTGGGAAGTCTGGATTCTTGTTGTTTGTTGGTCTGATGCTGTGATAGCAGTTCTCTGTCCCCAGTGGCTGCAGGGTCCTGGTTTGTGTCAGAAGCCAGGATCCGAGTCTCAGGCAGCTCTGTTTCTCAAGATGGCGTGGTGTCCGCATCCGCACCAGCCGCCGAGAAGTGTCCGCTTTGTGCGCGGGGCTCCACCGTCTAGGACTGCCCGTTTAGGCAGCCCCTTGGAAGACCTGCAGAATCTAACTGACCCTAGCTCATACACACACACACACACACACACCACACACATCTATACTCTCCTCTATGGGTTCCTCACTCACACTCTCTCTCTCCCTACCTTCCTGCCAGTCGCCATCTTCTTTTTCCAAGGAACAATTACTCTATATATGTTTTAGAAGTGAAAAAAATTGAGAACTGCTTACTTATACCACAGAATTTGGGACTTAATTGTATAGTATCTAATATTAGTCCCTAATTGTTTCTTGGGATTAAGTTTTGTTTCCTCCGGGCCAAATTAAAGCTTTTTGCAGCCAGAGAAGTCTATTTTAATTCTCCGCAGTAACTAGGACAGTAATAGGCATTCTGTATGTAGATGCTTAATAAGTACAAGTGTTTGGTTAAAATATTTTTTTCTTTATCTTTATTGTTGACACTATTACAGATGTCCCCATTGCCCTCCTCCACCAAGCCCCAGACCCCCCTCCCTTGCCCCTCAACACAATATTCCCTGTGTCTATTGGTTATGCAGATATGATCTCTATCTAATCTCTTCACCTTCTTTCATCCAGTTCCTCTTTCTCCCTTCTCCTCTGACAGCTGTCAGGCTGTTCCATGTATCTATGCCCCTGTTTCTATTTTGTTCGTCAGTTTAGATTCTACATAAAAGTGAGATCACATAGTACTTGTCTTTCCCTGTCTGGCTTATTTCACTTAGCATAATAATCTCCAGGTCCATCCATGCTATCACAAAAATTAAGATTTCCTTCTTATTTACAGCCATGTAGTATTCCATGGTGTAAATGTACCACAGCTTTTTTATCTACTCATGTGCTGATGGGCACTTGGGCTGTTTTCAGATCTTGGCTATTGTAAATAATGCTTCTATGAACATTGGGATGCATATATTCCTTCAAATTGGTGGGATTAGTGGGTCAAAAGGCAGTTCCATTTTTAATTTTTTAAGGAAAACCCAGACTGTTTTCACAGTGGCTGTACAGGTGTGCATTCCCACCAAGAGTGCACTAAGGTTCCCTTTTCTCCCCATCATTGCTACCATTTGTGCTTATTGATTTATTGATGATAGCCATTCTGGCAGGTGTGAGGTGATACACCCTGAGTATGCCCAGACTTCTCCCACACCTCCCACCCACCCTGCCCCAGCCTATGCTGCTGACTCCTCAGCAGGCCTTAAGATCCACAAAGTGGACAGTGTTGAGGAGCCAAATTTCAGAGGGCAGGATAATTTCTTTTCCCCAGGCTGATGCTGCTTAAATGGGATTGACCTGCCTAAAAAAGATGGCTGCTGCAGTATTGGAGGATGACTTAGTACAGGGATCCTGGAAGCTGTTCCTCCACACCTCTCCCCAAAGCCACAAAACCCAGACTCTCCTCAGGTGACTCCAGTCTACACCACCCTCCCTCTGTCAGAGCCCCGGCTGAGTGGCTGCCAACAGAATTTTGTGTGTTAGCCTTTTAAGAGGGTGTCTGTCTCCATCAGGCTGTGCCTCTCCTTGGCAGACAGAAACCACACTGCTTTTCACAGCTGGATGTGTGGTGGGCACCTCTTTCCAGCTCTGACATTCTGCTCTGGGGAGCCTGGTCTGGGGTTTAGGCTTCATGCCTCTTCTGGGGAACCTTCTGCCTCTGAGATATCCTTCTGTAACATTGGCAACTGCTGGGCGGGGGGGAATGGGGGAGCAGCCCCTTTCACAGCTCTGCCCTTCTTCTAAAGTCATTGGTTATAAGACTTCTCTTCAGATAGACTTTAGTTGGTAATTCAGGGTGATTTTTCCCCAGTTTAGTTGTATTTCCAGTTTGGTTCTGGGAGGAGGAGAGAGCAAGATCCATCTTGAAAAAAATCTGGTTATAAAATATTATTGATGATAGATTAAGCTATTGGGAAATTGAAGTATACATGAAAAGCCAGAGAAGCTGACATTCATACTGTCCACATAAAATTATAAGCTATTAAGTTGCCATCACTCTAGCTTTTTAGTCTCCACCTGAAATTACATTAGTTAATAAAAGGATTGTTAGCCTGAATTTTCTAGGGTGTTTAATTACTTCTTTTTTATGTACCTAAAATTTGATAGTTTAAGAACTAAACTATGTATATAGAATATATATATATATATATATATATATATATATATATATATAGTTCTTAAACTATTTTATATATATATATATATATATATCTATATATCTCCTACCTAATAATAGACAAATATGCAAATTGACCATACCTCCGACACACCCACAAGCCATGCCCACAAGCCACGCCCACCATCCAATCAGAGCCAGCATGCAAATTAACCCAAACCAAGATGGCTACAGCCACAGAGAGCAAGGTTTCCTAGGTAACAGAGGAAGCCAAGCTTTCCACCTGCCCTTGCCAGGCCTAAGCCTCCACTCAAGCTACAAAGTTTCAATTATGGAAGGTAAACAAATTCAAACAAATGGCAGCAGAATGGAGCTTGAGAGAGCAGGCCAGGGTTGCCGCCGGCAACAGGGGAAGCAAAGCTTTCCGCACACCCTGGCCGGGCCCACCCGCTTAAGGCAACAAAGTTTCAATTATAACCCCAACAGAAATGGCTGCCAGCCTCGGAGGGAGCCCCAGGCTTGGCTCTGCTCCAGGCTACAAAGTTTCAATTGTAGAAGGAAAATAAATTCCAGATACCAGGGCCTCCGCTTGGGTTGCCAGGGGGTGTGGCCAGCCTGCAAGCCACCACAGGCCCCTCGCTCAGGCTGCCCCACGCCCCAAGGGAACCCCCACCTGATCCGGGACACCCTTCAGGGCAAACCAGCTGGCCCCCATCCCTGTACCAGGCCTCTATCCTATCTAATAAAAGAGTAATATACAGATTGATCATCACTGCAACACACAATATAGCTGCCCCCATGTGGTCAAAGATCCTGCCCCCATGTAGACACAACATGGCCACCACAAGATGGCCAGCAGGAGAGGGCAGTTGGGAGGCACCCAGCCTGCAAGGGAGGGCAGTTGAGAAGGACCACGTCTGCAAGGGAGGGCAGTTGGAGGTGATCAACCCTGCAGGAGAGGGCAGTTAGGGGTGACCAGGCTGGCAGAGGAGGGAAGTTGGGGGCAAACAAGCTGGCAGCGGAGTGGTTAGGGGGTGATCAGGCTGGCAGGCAGAAGCGGTTAGGGGCAATCAGGAAGGCAGGCAGGCAAGCAGTTGGGAGCCAGCAGTCCTGGATTGTGAGAGGGATGTCCGACTGCCCTTGAGGGGTCCCATATTGGAGAGGGTACAGGCTGGGCTGAGGGACAACCCCCTCCGTGCATGAATTTCGTGCACCGGGCCTCTAGTATATATATATATATATATATATATATATATATATATATATATATATATATTAGAATGTCTGTAGGTAGAAGGGGATTTTAAAATAAAGTGCATAATTTTCTAGTAAGTTGAATTAGAGTTCAAAATAGAATCAGAGTATTTTAGAGATAGAAGGAACTTTAGCAAATATCTACTTAGTTATTATTATTATTTTTTTAAATATATTTTTATTGATTTCAGAGAGGAAGGGAGAGGGAGAGAGAGAGAAACTTCAATGATGAAAATCATTGATTGGCTACCTCCTGTATGCCCCCTACTGGGGATTGAGCCCATAACCCAGGCATGTGCCCTTGACCAGAATTGAACCTGAGACCCTTTTATCCACAGGCCGATGCTCTATCCACTGAGCCAAACTGGCTAGGGCAGCAAATATCTATTTTAAATCATTTTACAGGTGAGGAAATTGAGATCTAGTCAGGGTAAGGACTTGTACAAAATCACACAGACTGGGGACAAAATGAATGTTCTCAGTTATTTAGATGCACATGGATGGCTCCAGTATCCTGGATTTTATTTGTTAAGAGTAGCAGAAGCATAAAAAGATAAAATGAATGTTTGTTACCTGGGAAATAACCTGTGAAATGACAAAGCTGACACACTCATCGACATGGTAAATTATAAGTGGTTTAAATAAATTGTTAACCATTTTTCTGGCCAAATGACACAAAATGAGAAAAGATAATAAATAATCTTGAATTTATTGATGTGGAGATGGCCTCCTGAAGAGGACAAAGGGCTAACAAGCTTTATGCTTCCACTTAATCCCACTTAATCATATATTATTTCCTAAACTTCTGGCATGCTTTCAGAATATGTGAAAAAGGAAGTGTTTTAAAAATAAGAAAGTATAACTTTCTCATTGTTTTCAGGATAGGTCTGTTTCAGTTCATTTATTTTTTATACCATCCCTCCCAAACATTAATAGAAATGTATTCTTTTTTTCATTATCTAGTTGATAAACATTTTCCTTTTTGATTATAGCCTATATTCTAAACACACAATGTACTCCACGGTCTACTATAGTATTTACTAAAGAGTAGCTATTGGTATAAAAGGGACTAGGATTGTACCTTATTTTCATTCTTTTGGTTAATTGAGATATGATTACATATATGGGTCATATCCTTTAAGAGAAAATGTGGAACCAACAGGGTCTCCCTCTGAGGTGATTGTGCTCATCACTGAATCTTTTGGAACTGGACTACACCTTGGAGGGCATCCAGTACAGTATTTCCCTGAGTGTCAAACTGTGCTCCTTGGCATACTATTTCTAGGTTGTGACCAGTGAAAGTGGTTCCTTATCAATTAACTTTTGGAAACACACAGCACCATCTGTTTTCTTCTTAGAGATTCTCAATCTATGTGAGTACACTTGGGGGTTCTGAGAAGCATTGCAGTGAAGAAACCTGCTTAACTCTATCCAGTATTACACTCTTTTTTTTTTTCATAACATTTACTAACTTCACAGCAAATAAGATTATTGATGGATACAGTTAAAAACAAACAAACTGATTTAGTCAACCTTCTTACTTACTGATTAGAAAGCCTGAGGTCTGTGAGGGAAAATGACATACCTGAGGTTACTAGCACCTTAGTAGCAGAGCTGGGCAATACATCCATCTTTTGTTGCTAGGTGCAATATATTTTAGCACCTTTCATCAAAGGGTATTATGCTAAGGGTAATGATAAGACAATGTGCTACCACTGTATTTCTGTTCTACCCTTTTGCTTCCCTTTTTATATGCAACAGATTTCTTTTTCTTTCTCATGGCATCTTTCTCTAAAGCACTTACAATGACACTCATCATATAATGCCTTTCGGTCCTTTAACTTTCTCATCAATGTTATAGGTAACAAACTCTGATCTATACCTCTTGATTATGTGATTTCTCTAGTTCTTCATGTGGATAGATCTTTCTCACCCTTCAGGTTTCAGCTTAAATGCTACCTCTTCAATGAGGCCTCCCCTTACTACTCTAAGTTGTCCTTTTCCCCTCCACAAGCATTATTCTCTATCACAGCATTATGTTCCTTTCTTTTATGGCACCACACAGTTGTAAGTATCTCAGCTGTTTTGCTCACCATGTGTCTTCAACACAGTGTCTGGTCCACACTAAGTACTCAATATATATTTATTGAATGAGTGAATAAACTAAGGAACTAAAACTGTCTCTGTTATCAGTTTTCATTTGATAAAAGTGCCTCTCCTCACCTTCCTTGACCTCCTGGATTCTTTTTTTTTCTGGTCTTTTTTTTCTTTATTGACTTAGGTATTACAAATGTGTCCTTATTCCCCCCCCCCCCATTGTCCTCCCATCCCCCTAGTCCTGTCCTACCTCACCCCCTGTTGTCTGCGTCTATCACTTATGCTTATATGCATGCTTCTGGATTCTTTATAACATTTTTTTAAGGATCCACTGGGTAATTTGTGGGCTTCCTAACACATCAAAGTGACATGATTTGCCTGCACATTCTACCAATGGCCCATTCCTCTTCAAGTCAAATAAAACCATTTATTACGTTCACTACAGTAAAGGTGGGATTCAGTATTCCCTAAACAGAACATTTTAAGATTTCTAGAAGTTTAATGGGGGAGGTTTTGTAGGAATATTTTCCAGGAAGGTAGCAGACAAAAGATAGGTCTTCAGCACAGAAATGATATACTTTTGATTGATGTGGTAGATTAGATTACTGTTCAACAATATCTACTTCCTCCTCCCAACTCCATGAAATGAATATACCTGCCGACACCTTGACTTTGAACTTAATTATATGACTTGCTTTGGTCAGTGGGATGTTAACAGATATGAGGTAATTAGAGACATAAAATATGCATGTGTGTCTTGTGCTTCTGTGATCACCATAAAAAGAGCTGCACCTTCAGAATGGGTCCCAGAATAAATATACATAAGCAGACCCAAGTATGTTTTATTACAAGGAGCCAAATCCAGCTGGATCTGGAGCTTGAAGCAGAGCTGCTCGGCTGAACCCTGTCTAGATGAGCCAACCACTGTCAATATACAGACTTGTGAATGAGAATAAATGGTTGTGTAACCAGACAATCAATGGGTCCAGGTTGCCTGTCACTACTGAGCCAATTAAGCAGAGACAGGGTTGAATCATTATCAGCATTTACGGCATTATGGGAGAGCAGCAGGTCATCCACAAAAATTTGCTCTACAACCTCCCATAAACTAGCTGCTTATATAGGATAGGACAAAGACTATATGGGAAATTAGGGATTATAGGCAAGGGGAAGTAGGCAATTTGGGCTGGGCTGGGACTCCATTGTTTGGGCAACAAGGTTGTTAATCTTTCTATGATAATAGGCAGTTCTTGAATGAGAATGGACCGCATTCCAAGGTTGACTCCCAGGTCCTGGGGACGTACAACTCCCAGCCAGGTTAGAATATCCTTTCTTTAACCAACACAAGGTAATCATGGTTAACAGAGCATGATTAATATTTCCCATAACCATAACTAGTCCCCAGTATTCTATTTCTGCCCCTAACAGTTGTTCTTTAGAGTCATTGAGTGTGAGGTCCTTTCTGTTTAATTTTTCCTTTGGTATTACTGTTCATTTTACCAGGCCATTTCAGGTATCTTTGAATAATTTCTTATGGCCTCTGTAGGATATCTTTAGGACAATGCTTGCTATGTCTTTCCGGTTTAGGGAGAGAAGACACACTTTTGGATGAAAATTTTGATAAGATAGCTGGAAGCTTATCAATTTAGCTACTCCTCAGATTGAGAGGTAGAAGGGAACTAAATTGATCTCAACAAAAAAGGGGTAAGAAGGTTAAATGAGGATACCAATAATAAGAAGAAAGAATAAGAAACTGGCACACTGGCAGCTGGTTATTGAAAAGGTACTTGGGGGAGATGACTATTGAAAATTTTGAATAGTTGCTTGCTTTTTTATTTTTTAATTTTTTTATTGATTAAGGTATTACATATTTGTCCTCATCCTCCTATTCCCATCCCAAACCCCTCCCCACGCATGCCCCCACCCCCCTGTTGTCCATGACCACTGGTTAGGCTTATATGCATGCATACAAGTCCTTTGGTTGATCTCTCCCCCTTACCCCCACCCTCCCCTACCTTCCCTCTGAGGTTTGACAGTCTGATCGATGCTTCCCTGTCTCCGGATCTGTTTTTGTTCATCGGTTTATGTTGTTCATTATTTCCCATAGATGAGTGAGATCATGTGATACTAGAAATACACATATAAGAACAGAAAATGAGACAAGCAATAATGTAAACCTTTTCCTCCTCCTCACCAGAAAATCTCCAGTAAAATCAACACTTTCTTCTACTACTTTAAAGATTGCTTTTTTTTTAAAAAAAATGTGGTGTATGTCTGAATCCTGCTTTGGGGTTAACTTAGACAGTACCAAAGGCTAACCAAAGGCTTTAACACCTAGGTTAGAACTGCTAAACTATGGAAACATTGGTTATATCTATAAAATGCAGGAAGGGGGACCACTCACAGGAAGAAAATGGTTCTTCTAAAACCTAGTAACAACTTTGCAAGCTCTAGGTGTTTCCAGGTATTCTTTTTTTCTTTCACTGCCTGCCCTCCCCACCTTTTGCCCTTGCTTTTACTCTCTCATTTCTCTTTTCTGCCCAGATCTGAATTAGTATTTGAAAGATCCCATGAAGGCTCCTCCTGCTGGTTCCTAAGTCTTAACTACTGGTCTGTCTTGGAACGTGAAACTCCAATATGAGAGTTTCATTTATTTGGATTCAGGTATTTGTTTTAAAGTACGATTGATAGGAATATAGTGGACACTCAGGAAACATTTGCTAAGTGGATAAATACCTTAGTAAGAAATTGCTCAAAAGAGAGTGCATTGGAGTGGTATTTTGATAGGGTATAGGATACTATCTAGTTATTTTATTTTGTTATTTTTAGGTTATGAACTATTTCAAACAGAAAAGTATAAAGAGCAATATAATGAATGCTCATGACTCTAACCCAAAGTTAATAAATGCTAATATATTTCCCTTTTGTAAGAAATAAAGTGTTATAGAGTTGCATCTCCTTTGTACTCCACCCTCCCTGATTACATTGCTCTTTCATCTCTCCTTAGAGATTTCCTATAGTTAGTGTGTATGCTTCCCATGCCTATTACTATATTATTTTTATATGTGTGTTTTCACAGATAATATACAGTGTTATTATTTTTAAACTTTATGTAAATGACTGATTGTCTACATGTCATTCAGCAACTTGCATTTTTCATCTAACATGATTATACTAGTGTCCTGGTGCATGGATTTGTGCACATTGAAAGGAAATTAATTAGAAGAAATATTTTAATATTGCTATTTGTGTCTTGCTAATAAAAAGAAAATAGGATTCTATGGAGTCTCCTATCTACATACTCCAGGACTTCTGTGAGGAGCAAATGAGATGAGGAACAGGAAAACACTTCACAAACATTTGGTTAAACTGTAAAATGTTTGCACCTGGCTATAAAGCAAGTCGGGTTCCTGGGCTGAAGAAACTCCAAGGAGGCTAGTCACTAGGGAGAAGAAGCCGGGCGTTGCTACGTGATGTCATTTCCCAGTGCCCACAGCAACCATTTTTGGGCTGAGCTGGGCTGTGGGCTGCATTTTGCACCCTGGGGTCTTGGCAGTGTTGGCTGCAATTTGGTGGGGTGTCACTCTGGGGTGGTGGCGGGGCCTATGTTCCACTTGGGGGAAGCCAGGTGTTGGTTTGTTGGCATCCCGTCTGTGGTGCCGTTTATTTTTATATGGCCAGTGCGTGTCATGGCAGCTCCTATGTTGAGCGTATGCCCCCTGGTGGTCAGTGCACGTCATAGTGACTGGTCAGATGGATGGACACTTAGCCTTTTATATATAGTAAATAGATTAATCCATGTTGATACATGCATATCTAGATCATTCATTTTACCTGTTGCCTTGTATCACAATGTATGACTATAATACAATTTATTAATTTCTCTTTTGATGAATGCCTAGATTGTTTTGTATTACAATGCTGTGGCAAACACCATTTAACATACTACTTCTTCATGTGTGCAAATTTTTTTTCTAAAATAAATGACTAGAAGTGGAACTACTGGGCATTAGGGAATACAAATGTTCAAATTGACTAGATATGGCCAAATTGTTCTTCTATGTGATGTCTCAAAGTACATGAAATTCCACCAGTGTGTGAAATTCTTTTTTTTCTCTATTCTCTTCACAATGTTTGGTATTTTCAGACTTTACATTTTTTTTTTAGCAGTGGAAATGGTATCTCACTGATTTAATTTATATTATTTTGATAACTATTGAGGTTGAATATATTTTCACATGTGTACTGGACATTGAATTTCCTCTTCTGTGAAATGCCTGTTCAAGTATTTTGCCCATTTTCATATTGTGTTGTTTTTCTTACAGATTTGCAGGAAATCATTATATATCCTGGATCTCTATCTTTTGACGGCTTTATGCTTTGTAAATCCGGTTTGTGGCTTTTTTTTTTTTAAACCTGTTTATGGTACATTTTTGTACATAGAAGTTTTACATTTTCATGTAGTGAAACCTATCCATCTTTTCATTTATAGCTTGTTCGTATGTGTTCAAACTCAGGAGGCCAGAGTTTGCCTGAGTACCTAAGGAAAAGAGCATTAGAGGGGTAGGTGATAGAGGGTGGAAGCAAATATCCCCATTCATTCTTTTTTCTTCTTCTTCCACCATTTCTCCCTTATCCCCATCCTGAAATTGGTGCCTTTAACAAACAAATTAGACTGCCTTAGCTGTGATTTGTTCAATTTTACACCTAGATATATTTTTGGCTCTGTTCTGCCATGCTGCCTTCTTCAAAAACTTTTCCAAATACTTGATGTCACCTGTAAACCCCAGTGGAGAAGATTGATCTGTGCCTTTAGGAATAAAATAAATAAATAAATACACCTCAGATTTATATAATTGTGCCAAATGAATTACCTCCTATAATGAAAAGTAACAAGCAATAAGCAACAGATCTCATTTGGTGAATCTCTATTGTTTTCTGGTTTAGGATATCTTTGTAAACAATCATTTTATAAACCTGTATTATGGTTATTGCAATAGAGATCTACCGCAATGCCACATCCATAAACCCCCTCACAATCTAATCAAACTTGTAACCTGGGTTGGGCATCAGAGAACTAAAAAAACTGAAGGCAGTGATACATCAAGCTTTCTCAGTCTCCCTCTAATCCTCTCTCTTTTCCCCCACCCTCCACTACACATTGCAGCTTAAATTATTTAGTTACTCAGATCAATCCATTTTCTCTGTTCAGTGGTTGGACAATAAAAGTAAGATTTACTGTAGCAAGTGAAAAATAAAAAATGAATTAGCTGAAAACAAACAAAAAACTGCTTACGTGGCAATCTTCTGTGTTAATCAAAACCTTGAGGACAGGTTGGAGGATCAATATTTGACTACAAGATGTAAAGAAGTAAAGCTTCCATTGAGGGTGGGAGAAGAGGGGGAATTTTGGAGGAAAAAAGACCCAAGGGCAGGGTTCATTAAAAGTGGCCAATGGCAAAATTTTATCCAGTTATCAAAAAACTGGTGGCCTCTGAAGGAGACCTCCACTGTTTAAGGAATGACAGTGTTTTTTATGCACATATGAAAGTTCAGCTTGTCTCACCTGGGGAAGGAAGCCATCTGTCAGTATTCTCCAAATAATCTACATAATTGACTTTCAAACAAGCCTCAAAGAAATAGGCATTTATCACCCTAACTATGGCAGGTGGAGTGTGTGTCTTTGCCATTTTATCTAGATAACGGTAAATGGCACCTGGGTTTCTTCTGTCTTCTCCCAGATTTCTTTCAATTTATACATATAGCTACATTCCCCTTTGAGACCACATTCAGAAAAATGCCAGCTAGGCTGACTGGGCCTAGAGCAGGAGGAAATTTGCTTGCCTTTTGACAAGCCCTGGAGTCAGCTACCAGCCACCTGCCACTCTTCACTCTGCTCCTAGGGACTCAATTCAGGGGTATTCAGTATGTAACCGAACAACCAAGGGGTCCAGGCTGCCTGTAACTACTTCAGCCAATTAAGCAGAGAGAGGGTTGAATCATATATGATTGTTTATCCCACTACTGCAGTATAGGAGAGCACAAAAATCTGCTCTGCCCCCTTCCATAAGCCAGCTTCTTCGATTGGGTAGAAGGACGAAGATTAAGTGGGGGAGTAGGCAAAAGGGATAAGAATGGGTATGCCAAAAGAGCAGTTTACAGGTAATGTGGGCTGGGGGTTTGCAAGGACCTGCAGTTATGCAAAGGCTGGGGTTCTTCAAAGGATTGGTGGCTCTGGTTTCTGCAACAAGGTTGTTAATCTTTCCAGGATAATAGGCAGTTCCTGGATGGGGAGGATGGGCCACATTTCCAGGTGAGCTCCAAGGTCCCACGTGCAACCCCCAGCCAGGTTAGAATGTGCCTTCTTTAATCAGAACAAAACAATCACAGTTAGCAGAGCATGGTTTATATTTCTTATAATTATAGTTAGTCTACAATATTCTATTTATGCCCTTTACAAGTAGAGGAACATCACTAAAACCATCTGTACCAGGGCTGAACCCTTGAGAAGACTGAATCTCCTGGCTTGAAGTTTCCTTCATGTATTGGTGGTGGGAGAGGGATGGATAGCCTCTGAACTAGCTTGCCCTTAGTTTCTAGCCCTAGCAAAATAGGCTATATCGTTTCCAGTATATAAGCAGAGTATGTTAAGGGATAGTGTCCTTGTTCCTTCAGGGTGGGACTTGTTGTGGAGCGGATGTGAGTGAATGACCACTGGAGCCCAGACCAAATTAAAATTTAGGGAGCCTTTATTAGCCGGGTGGCCGGGCGACCCGGCGACTGCTCTGCCATTCTCCACGCAGGGAGACCAGAGAGCAGCAGTGACCCTTTGTGTAGGACCGCTTTTAAGCACATTAACCACATCCGGTTTTTGCAGAACAAGTAACCCAAGACAAAACAGTTTTTCCCAAGCAACGTCAGGATCATGCCAATGACGACCATGTTATTCACAGGGTCATCCTGTTCTTCAGAAAGCTGACAGTGTTCTATGACATAAGGCCTCCGTGATGGGAAAGGGCCATGAGACCATATCTCAAGGCCTGGCCTAGTGTCAGCACTGACATCTCTATCTGGGGCATAGTCCACGGCCTCAGTAGTGCTCAAAAATTCCCACTCTCCAACATTCCCCACTGGTTTTATGTACATGAGTCAAATCATTGACTCTTTTGGGTCATTGTTGGCGAGGGAATTATATTGACCCATGAGGACTATAAGCTTGATATCTTAAGCTGGGTGTGATGAAGCCACGTCGGGATCCCATCGACCTTGACTGCTGTGGGGTTGGTCCTTTCCAGGTAGGAGTCAGTCAGAGTGTGGCAAATTTCTTTACCCAAACAGAGTCACCAGGGTGGAAGGATGGACCGGATCAGAGATGTTTCTGGACTGCTTTCTGGGTGGACTGTAAAGCCTGTAAGAACTTGAGTAAAGATTGGTTATGGATTTCAGCTTTTCTAAGTTTGGGTTTCCATGTAAGCTGGTGAGGTGGGTAGGTCAGGGTTTGGAAGAGTCACTAGAATCTGTAGAGGCCCCACTGGTTTAGGGCAGCCTCCCAGGCTGCTTCATCTGCAGCCTTGTTCCCTCTTGCTTCTGGGGAGTCCCCTTGTCTCACATAGGTAGAGATGGAAAGACTCAATTCCATCTGGTAGTGCTAGTTGGCCCATCATCCTTGCTCTGCTCATATCTGTCTAACTGCCTAATATATTACCTCAAGGATCCTGGCTCTGAATTCTTTTAGGGAAAATGGACGTCGGTGGGCTCTTCTAGCTACTTCCTGCTGAGGCGGGTCAGAAGTTTCTCTCAGAGCCAAGAGATCCTTGCTGTCTGTCAGAGGGACAATGAGGCCTGGGCACAGAAGGAGGTGGGCTTGTGACCTGGCGGAAACAAACTGTAACAAATGGTCTGGTGGAAGGGAAAGAAAACCCTTCAGTTTTAATAACTTCTATTGAAATAGAATTTTTCTCCTCAAAATTACCCCCATGTTTATCAAAAGAGCCAAATTAAGATTAATTTATCTAGTGTATTTAATTTGGCCTGATTGTTTGCATAAACACAACAAGAATGGTAACTGACTACCTTTGCCGGAATTTCATGATTGAATCTTAATGTGCCCCATAGGGCCAGGAAGCCAAGCCATCCAGCTGCCATCAGGCCTGCCTGTAGTACCTGCTGAGTTAGGTGAAGTCCTCACCTGTAGTGGTTCTACCCGGGCCCACGCCCTAGGTTTTAAGGCCCATCTCAGCCCTCCTACCTGTCGTGGCTCAGAGTGCGTGGGGGTTCCGCGGGGACGCAGAGGCGCCCTTATTGTTCCCCTTCTGCTCTGACCAACCACTAGTGATGGTAGGGTTTGGGCCTGATGCTCCAGCACCAGGTATTTTCAGGGCTACCAAGCAGGATACCAGGCTTTCTCCGTGGCACTCTTATTGGCTTCAAGTCTTCAGAGTTCAGGCAGGGCTCTTTAAAACATGATAATCCAGTCAAAATTTCTGATTGGTAAAACCACTATTGGAAACCGGTCTTATTGAATTTATGCAAAGAAATGTATTGCCAAATTTCGGAGGAATTGTATAAGGAGAAAAATATACTGACCTGCTTTAAGATAGAATTTTCCTTGCCAGTCCTTTTTGTGGACTTTCCAAAGTAGTATTTTCTGAATGTATTATAACAAACAGTAACTGTTAGATTTCTTTTATCAGTCCCTCCCTAAGTACTTTGGCATAACTATTTACCCTCTGTTTAGGGAGGCAAAATGCAAATTATTTACTCTTCCTGGCTTACTGGCCTGTATTATTTGCTTTCTTTACAACATATCTCTTCTCCTTCTTACACCTACATAACCTTCTATGGAAATAGACACTTCTAAATTAGCCTTTAAACCTTCTTTCTATGTCCTTTAAAAATGCATAACCATGACTCAAAACTTCTACTCAGTATTCCTTATTCTTTGAAACCTCAATCCTTTAATGAATCCTAAAAAGCATTAACAGCCAGAATTTCTTAGATTAACATTTATGACTTAGACCTTCTGTGATAAAACTAAGAGCTGGTAAAAATATTTCCTTTTGAGAGACAGAGATTCTTAAAACTTAAACTTTAAAGATATTATATCTTAAAGTTCCTTTGCTGAATATTCCAACACCGCCCAAGAAGTACCCAGTAACCCCACCCTGTCAGGCTCAGTCTTCATGTGTATTGGAAGGGTTAAAGAGAAGAAAATGGGCAGAGGAAGATCCACTGTGTTTTGCCAGCAGAGTTCAGATAAGCAAGAAACCAAGGACGCCAGCAGAGCTGGTTGTACCCAGCAAAATCAACAAAAACCTATCTCTCCCTGCTCTCCCCACCGATGCCCCCCTTTTCTGCATTAACCATTTACTCTGTCCTTAGTAGGGGAAATAAGGCGAACAGCTGCTCTCCCTCCCAGATTTTCCTTCTTTACTCCAAGGCCGCAGAGGATCTCAACCTTCACCACTTCTGATATCTCCAAACATTCTCTGTCTCCCAGCCTAGGGCTTCTCTATCTCAGCAGGCTGAGAGTGAATTCTACTGCCTCTACTCTTTCTCACACCTGCTCTGGAGCAGTTTTAACCCAACAAGTTCCCTCTTGCTTCTCTGGATTGGCAACCTTCACAAATTAACCCTAGAATTCCAAAATTTCAATTTAATACAGCAAATTCACAAATCAGAGCAAACTGAAACCCTTACTTATACAAACAAAGACAGAAATTTTTATTACTAAGTGGGCTGATTCCCTCTCTGACGGAGAACAAAAGACTCTGAGAAAAAGGTGTCTCAGCAGCTGCTAAAGACTTTTGCATTCCGTCACAGCAGGCCCGCCCTATCTTTAAACAAATTAAACAACAGAAAGAGATAACAAATACTCTCACACTTACATTTATACACCAGACAGTCTGAGTTTTTGACCTAGGGGAGGTGATCAAGCTCCCCCTTCCACTCACTGGGATATGGGAAAGTTGGCCATTCCCGCTCACAAAATTTCTGAAAATCAAAAGCATTAACGGAGGCTCTGTAATCATCTGCTCGCCGCTTGAATTCCTGAAAACTTTTCAAAAAATATTGCAGGGGAGTACAGACAGGAGCAGACTGACCCATTCTGATGATAGAGACAATTAGACCACAATAACACAGAATAACAAAGACAAAGACAACCAACAGGATCGCCGGGCACCGTCGTGCACCGGGATCTGGTCTCGGAAGTAGCGCTGCGTCCAGCCTTCCAGAGACCCCAGATGGGCGCCCACAGAACAGAACCAGAAATAAGTTTCTTACCAGTAAGAACCAGATCCAGGTGGCTCCGATCAGAGTCAATCAGGAAATTTAGCAGATGGGGTTTCCGAACTCTACCAGTCCCGGGGCTGAGGAACGTCTCTCAGAGATCTCCCCCTGGGTCGGAGAGTCCGGGGACCCCGGTGGGCTCCAGTCACAGGACCAGTCAAAGGCTGGTTATCTCGCTGGGGCATCTCCAAATGTTGTGGAGCAGATGCGAGTGAATGACCACTGGAGCCCAGACCAAATTAAAATTAGGGAGCCTTTATTAGCCGGGTGGCCGGACGACCCGGCAACTGCTCTGCCATTCTCCACGCAGGGAGACCAGAGAGCAGCAGTGACCCTTTGTGTAGGACCGCTTTTAAGCACATTAACCACATCCGGTTTTTGCAGAACAAGTAACCCAAGACAAAACAGTTTTTCCCAAGCAACGTCAGGATCATGCCAATGACGACCATGTTATTCACAGGGTCATCCTGTTCTTCAGAAAGCTGACAGTGTTCTATGACATAAGGCCTCCGTGCTGGGAAGGGGCCATGAGACCATATCTCAAGGCCTGGCCTAGTGTCAGCACTGACATCTCTATCTGGGGCATAGTCCACGGCCTCAGTAGTGCTCAAAAATTCCCACTCTCCAACAGGACTGAGGGGGTATTGAAATTATCATAGGGTGTTTTCTTCCACAACTGAATCCAGTAACTCCTATCTGTAGGAAATTGCTACCCCACAAAATATATGTTAAAACCCATATTAACTCTCAGATCCTCCCTCAGAATTCAAGATCCAGGACAACTCTCCCTTGAAGAATAGTCTTTTGTAATTTTCAAGGCAAAGAGAACTCTTTGCTTTATCTTTCCAGACTCTGTAAAATATGCATCTTAATCTGGCTAGCTTTAGAGGTCTCCATCTTTCCTGTTTGTACATTGAGACTAAAGACCTAACATTCCCCAATATTTAGCAGAGGAGCAAAAAGCAAATTGCTAAACTGGGGTGAAATTGAAAAGTTTTCCCCCAGAGGATTGTAACCACAGAAGAAATGGAAGTGTGTTTGAGTTTTCAAAGAATGTTTGAAAATCTCATTTCCCCACAGATAAACAACTTTAAAAAGTAATCCATTAATAGGGTGGTAGAAATTGAGGTGGAAGACTCTTGTTAAAAATAGTCCATGAGGATAAAAATATAAGTGGAAATAGCAGTCACATATCTGAGTATTGTTCTCCTTTCTTGTGATGAACCAGTTTTTAGTCTCTATCTATTGTGTACCGATTTAGGCATATAGACATAATATTTCTGCACTTTATGCATACACAAAATATCATTATTTTATTTTTATTTGCATTTTAATGTATTTTTTACTGTTGATAGTATTATAGATATCTCCCATTTCCCCCTCCCCTCCCATTGCCTCCTCCTCCAAGCCCTTATCCACCCCCCAGATCTTCACTACCCTATTGCCCATGTCCATGGGCTATGCATATCTATAATCATAAAAGGGTAATATGCTAATTAGACTGGAAGTCTTCTGGACATCATTCCAGATGTCCTTCCTGATGAAGCCGGGGCTGGAGGGAAGCCAGCCCAGTCCCGGGTGCCTGCGGGCAGCAGGAGGAGGGAAGCTTGGGTCTTGAGTGCCAGAGGGAAGTCAGTGCCGGCAGCCAGGGGAAGGAAGGCCTACTCTTGCACACATTTTCGTGAATCAGGCCTCTAGTAAGTATATAAATTCATTGGTTTATCTCTCACAGAATATCATTAATCATAACAATTTCCCAGTGTTGGGAGTAGGAAATATATAAGGCTTGAGTCATAGATATAAGACATTCTTTTTTTCCCTACCCAGTTAACTCCAGTATTGAACTGTCTTTTTTTTTTTTTTTTTTTGGCATTCTGTATTCTGATTAGAGTAGAAAACAGCAGCATCTGGGCTGAATGGGATTGGGAAAATTAAACTGGTGCAAGCAGTTATGATGGGCAGTATTATTCAGTGACCTAGTGAGGAAATGAAGGTAGAACAAAACCTGTCATAGGGAGGCAAATGCACTTGTTTCATTTGGAGTGAATGTTTGTCCCCAGTGGTTGTCACCCAGTGTGATATAGTACAGCAGTGTCTTTGGAGCCTTCTCAGTCAGTTGCACAGTGAAATTTCAATCATCATGTAAATTGTCTGTGTGTCATAATTGAGGAATGAAAGTAGAGCCAAGTACAACTTGCTTGAGGGAGACATAATATGCATAATATGTCAGGACACATCAAGGAAAGATCGTGTGTGTCCTGGAACATAAGAGAATTTTTCTTGTGGAGAAAACAGACTTAAATGATTTAGGGCTGAAGGGCAGTGAAATGAATACATAACTGTGGATGTTTTTATAAACATGGTGAGATACTGAAACACTGTGGTGGGAACTGTTATGTATTTGTTGCTCACTTGCCTAATGTTGTTTTGAGTCTTTTAATCCCTTCAAGTATGCTGCCCTAAATGTTAATGTCTGCCTAGATGCAAAAGAGTAAATGCTGTATGATTCCTTACATATGAAGTTCAAGAACAGGCAAAACTAATTCTTAGTGGTAGAAGAATTGACAATAGTGATTGTCTTTGTATGTGTACATGGAAAGAGGCAAAGAGAACGTTTTTGGCTGATAGGAATATTATATATCTTACTTTGAGTGGTGGTTACAGGGATGTATACATTTGTCAAAACTTACCTGAAAACTTAAAATCTGTGCATTTTAATGTTTGCTAATTCTCCCTGAATGAAAACAGAAAAATGCAGAAGTGTTTCCAAATCACAAGAACACTGAGAGGCACTGCTGTTCTTGCTAATTCAAAGTTCAACTACATGGGTTTGGGGCTATTTGTCATGGGTTTGTGAGGTATGCTATGAAAAACTTCCTTTACATATAAAATTCACTTTAGATAAATGAAACCAAAGGGCAGCTCCCTCATATTTTTATTGTAATTTTATTTTTGTTTTAAATGATATATTTCCCAAAATGAGAGCTATGCAGTCTTAAATGTTAGCCCATGTGGAATTCATTCCCTCCACAAACCTTTCATTCTGATGCTTCTCCTGCTACATTGCCAAATTCATTTATTAAATCTAATAGTTTTTTGGTGGAGTCTTTAGGGTTTTCTATGTACAATATCATGTCATCTACAAACAATGAGAGTTCTACTTCCTCCTTTATTATGGTGCTTCTCAACATGGATATGGTGCCCTTGAGACTTTGTTTCATTGATTGTCTCTTCTCCCAGAAGGTCTACCTGAGGACTGGACCCGTGTCTGATTTATTGTTGTATCCTCAGCATCTAGCACTGGGCCTGGCCCACACGGCAAGGAAGCTAAGCTAAGATTTGTTAAATTAATTCATTAATTAAACAGTTCAGAGGATGGTCTCTGCTTTCTAGGAGCTCAAAGAAAAAACATTTGGGTAGATGACTACTTACTACATGGTCTAGTTGATGTAGCTCTTAAGAGACTACATAGTATCCCATGTATTGCTTACCCCCCAACCTGCCTTGGTTCTGCCATTAGTAAAATTAGATTAGACAACAAAGGTTGGGACACCACTTTTCCCAGAAGGCTCCAGGAGAAGTGCATCTATGCTAGTTTCCTGTAGACTCCTTTAGTCCCCTTCCATTATTATACCAGTACTGGAGGCCCAGTGCATAAAATTCGTGCACTCAGGGGTGGGGGGTCCCTCAGCCCTGCCTGTAGTCTCTCACAGTCCAGGATCCCTCAGGGGATATCCGACTGACAGCTTAGGCCCGGAGCAGGCCTAAACCATCAGTTGGACATCCTTAGCGCTGCTGCAGAGGTGGGAGGGGCTCCCACCACCCCTGCTGCACTCGCCAGCCATGAGCCCGGCTTCTGGCTGAGTGGCACTCCCCCTGTGGGAGTTCACTGACCACCAGGGGGCAGCTCCTGCATTGAGCATCTGCCCTCTTGTGCTCAGTGCACATCATAGCGACCGGTCATTCCGCTGTTGGGCTGAAACTGGCTCTCTGACATCCCCCGAGGGGTTCTGGATTGTGAGAGGGTGCAGGCCAGGCCAAGGGACCCCACCAGTGCAAGATTGGGGCTGGGATGGATACAGAGGTTGGCCAGCTGGGGAGGGACCACGGGAGGGCTCCAGGGTGTGTCTGGCCCATCTTGCCCAGTCCTGATCAGCCAGACCCCAGCAGCAAGCTAACCTACCGGTCAGAACGTCTGCCCCCTGGTGGTCAGTGCATGTCATAGTGACTGGTCAACTGCCCCCTGGTGGTCAGTGCACATCATAGCGAGCAATTGAGTGGCCTTAGCATATTATTAGCATATTACGCTTTGATTGGTTGAACGGTGGACTGGATGACCGGACACTTTGCATATTAGGCTTTTATTATATAGGATGGTTTAGCATTAAAATTTAGTTAGCTGTTACAGGGAGATAAGGTAGTGGGAACTATAGGAAATGAAAACAGTCTGGCCTTACACATTTTCATTCTGTGGTTTAGAGTGGTGTGGTGTGGTATTAAGCTACTGGACTAGACTCAGCAGGCCAAGGGAGGAATTGGGCTCCATAGGGTTGTGATGGATTAGGATTAGAGAACATTAAAGGCACACACTTCAAAGATATTATAGCTAAGGATCCCTTTTTTGACATTCGCAAGAGACTAATTTAGGACATAGAAAAGACATTATATCAAAAGGTGTGGTGCTTCTGCTGAATGTATAGTTTTAGGAAGGCTCAAAGCCATGGATAAAAATCCACACTGAGTTAATGAGGGTAATTGGAATGGTTAGGGAGCCTCACACATCTCTGCCTGGGAGGTTGACAGGTTACAGGTTGAAGAAAACAACCAAGTCCTTCTAATCTACATAAGCCTCTGAATACAGTAATTACTGGTAATCTAGCTGATTTGGTGAACACAGAAGTGTTTTCTAATGGTAAGAAATAGGTAAAAAAGTAAGACAGACGATCAGTGGAGCAGTTCTCTGTGTAAACCTAAGACCTTGAAGAATAGTTTGCTCTTTAAGACTATTATGAACTTATCCTTTTCATGAGTATCCCAGCTCTCAGCTCCATAAAACCTGCAATAACTGCTGTTTTATGACTTACACCTGGTCATAACACAAAAGATTGATTGAGTCTCCCATCTTACAAGGTGGGAAGATAGTACTTTTAAATATATGATGTCCCAATAGATTTTTCATGAGATGAGCCAAAAATGCTTCTTCAAGGTTCATGCAAGAAAATGTGGTCAGTGCCCAAGTCTGTGAATAGCATGTAAGTCTTTAAAACTTACACTCTGATCCTTCTGAGTTTGTGGTGTCCTTACTAGGTCCAATAATGTGTTAGAGAGATGAACTATGCTTTTACCAAAATTTATTTTTAGATCAGAATCCTTTAGGGAAAACTCTTGTCAAACTCTCTGTATTCTTCCATTTTCTTATCCCCTCTCCCCATTCTCCACTCAGTTCAGGAAAACTTCCCTTACATCAGCTTGATATTTTCAAGATAAGCATAAGCTGCTGACAGTTTTATGTGACTAATAAAGAAAATTAAAAAATAAACAAACTCTGTAACTTTCTGGATTCTGAAATACATTAAAAAAAAGCCTTGTGTGGGAAACATTAAATGTTATGGGAAATGTTAAATGCTGCTTTGTCAGAGAGTGCTAGAAATATGATAGGAAGAACAATTCCCATATATCTAAATGGCATCCGAAAGAACAAAAATCAGAGGCTATTAATGTAGCTAGATTTGGGGATTCAGGTAATATGTCCTATAATTCATTTTGACATTTGTGAGGAGAAATCAGAGTAAGGCTGACCAAAATACTATCCCTTGAAAATACCAGCAACAGGACTTCAAAACTGATCCCTCACATATCAACCTGATCTCTCCGAGGGGACTCCTTCCCAGCTAAATGCTGAATTTAATTCTGTACATCACAGTTCTTTGGAGAGATTTAGTACTTTAATTATATTTTTTATGTGTCACAGAACAGTAAACATAAATTATATTTTTGGCTTATCTTTGAAGGAGAGCTTAGAAAAATAATAATGATTAAAGGTATATGTGATTCTTCTTTGAGTCTTTCTTTTCATGGCTTGTGTGGAAGGAACAATGGTTCTGTGTGTTTGTGGCTAAGGAACCCTCTGGCCATGACTCCAGGCCATCTCAGGAATTACGGGAAAGTCTAAAGGCCACTCAATCCACTATCCAGAGATAGTGATTATTTTGAATTTTTCTTCTTCCTAAAATGCTTTTAACTGAGCATTCATTTCTATATAGTATGAATTTTACTTAGTTGCAGCATGGGCTGGAGGAAAATAATCAGAAATATATATTTTTTAAATTTTTAAAATATTTTATTGGAAATGTGTGCCTCAGACCCAGAAAAAATCTTTTCAACCCAAATGTTGAAATCATTGGTATTGTATAACATAGGCAGAGTTAATAATCTAACAGAACCATCTAGACATTTATTTGCATGTTGATACCTCATGGTACGGAGTGAGATATTTTTTTAATTTCTTCATTGATTAAGGTATTACATATGTGTCCTTATCCCCCCATTAGCCCTCCCACCCCCCCACTCATGCTCTCACTCCCCTGTTGTCTGTGTCCATTGGTTAGACCTATATGCATGCATACAAGTCCTTTGATTGATTTCTCCCCTTTCTCCCACCCTCCCCTACCTTCCCTCTGAGGTTTTACAGTCTGATCAATGCTTCTCTGTCTCTGGATCTGTTTTTGTTCATTAGTTTATGTTGTTCATTATATTCCATAAGCTAAGTGAAATAAGCCAGTCAGAGAAAGATAAATATCACATGATCTCACTCATTTATGGAGTGAGATATTTTAAAACCAATTGATCTTTCAAAAATCTTCATATATCATGTCAGCAGTTGTTTCTCCTACATATGTACAGTTGTTTCTCCTACATACAGGCAGAAATAGAATACTAGGGAACATATATAGTTGTAAGAAATATTAATCATTCTCTTTTAACCATGATTGTATTGTTCTGATTAAAGAAAGCACATTCCAACCTGGCTGGGAGTTGAAAGTGGGACCCAGGAGTTCACCTGGAAATGTGGCCCATCCTCCCCATTCAGAGCTGCCTATTATCACGGAAAGGTTAACAACCTTGTTGCAGAAATCAGAGCTTCTAGCCCTTTGCATATTTCCAGCCTTTTGAAGACCCCCAGCTTTTGCACACCCAAAAGCCTTTGCAAATTTCCAGCCCGCATTACCTGTAAACTGCCCATTTGGCATACCCTTTTGCCTACTTCCCCATGTAATTTTCATCCTTCTACCCAATATAAGCAACTGGCTTATGGTGGGGGGAGAGCAGATTTTTGTGGATGACCTACTGCTTTCCCATACTGCCGGCATTATTGGAATAAATGCTCCTATATGATTCAACCCTGTCTCTGCTGACTTGGCTCAAGTAGTGACAGGCGGCCCAGACCCATTGATTGTCGGATTACAGAGATACTTGTAATGGTGAAGCTTGTTGGAAAGCTTTGTTACTCAAATACCAACCTCTTTTCTGCCTTCATCTGGCTTGTAAAGCATGCCAACAGTGTTTAATGTAATGGGTCACATATGTCAAGGAGGATTATAAATTGTACCTGTGATGCCCTGTAATTAGTAACCCTCAAATGCCTCCAGATGCTATTTCCCTGAGCATTTGCCTTAGTAACATCTTATAGGAAATAAACTCAGAACCAAGAGTATTTAGGTACAAAGGACACTGTAGTGAAATAGGAGAACTTTCCTTTAATCTAAAAATCTATCTTTTCTTGTTGTTCTCCCCAAGTTTACCAAAGGGCTTTTTATCTGGAGACCAATGTGGAATGTGCTTCAGTTTGTTGAGGAGAAATTTAGTTGTTGACTTTGTTTCAGAGCAAAATTCACCCACGAGCTGTGTAAAAAGTAAATGTGTCTGTATTCTCGGTGTTAGGGTGATTTGAGAGTGAATGTGAGTATGTAACTGGAGACTTCACACTGGGAAGTTGACCTTTTGCTTCAAAAGAGCTTTGCTATTTGCTTGGCTCATGGGTACATCTGCAAATGCTGGCATGCTGGGTTGTGTTTGCAGATCAGAATTCATTACTTGCTGAGACCTAAGGTGCAGTATGGAAAATGTAGGTTTTGAAAAAAAATATTTCACTAGGTTGAGAGTCACTACACCCTTTCCAGGATTTATTTTGGTAAATTTTTAGTGAAAAATTCATCATCTCATAAATTGCCATTTACTAAAAATGAACTAAAATCAGGCCCTTACTGCATACCATTAAATAAAAATTTGTTAGATAGTTTAAAAATTAAAATTTGAAAATAAAACTATAAAATAACAAAAAGAAAATATGGGTGTTTATTGCATTTATATATTCTTGTAGTAGCAACATCTGTCTACACATAAGAGCAAAGTCACAAAATTGGGAAGAAAAAGGTTGAGTTAATGCTACAAAAGCAAACAAACATATTAAGCCTCTTATGTAGGTTAAAAATCCATATTAAACAAAAATTAAAGAAAAACAACAAATGGGAAATATTTACAGCAAATATTAAGTATAATTGATCTACTTACTTCTTGCAAGTTAATTTTAAAAATATGAAAATATAAATAGAAAATGGACAAAGGACATAAAATGTAATTGACAAAGGAAGAAACAAAAATGGCCAATAAATAAATGAAGAAATGCTTACCTTCATTAGCAATCAAACAGATTCAACCTAAATCCATCTATCATATTGGAAAATTAAAATAAATTGATAACATGCTTATGTTGACAAAGGTTTGACAAACTGAATTTTCATACATTGAAGTCAAATCTAAATAGGTACTAAATCTGCTTATGAGGTGATATGACAATATGTAATTCACAAACTCTGCAATTCTACTTGTAGGAAGCTACCTTAAGGAAATAATTAGAGAGGTGTGGAAAGCATCCTATATAATAAAAGGCTAATATGCAAATCGACCAAACAGCAGAATGACCGGTCGCTATGATGTGCACTGACCACCAGGGGGCAGATGATCAATGCAGGAGCTGTCCCCTGGTGGTCAGTGCACTCCCACAGGGGCAGCGCCACTCAACCAGAAGCCAGGCCCAGGGCTGGTGAGCGCAGCGGGGGTAGCAGGAGCCTCTCCTGCCTCCGCGATAGCGCTAAGGATGTACAATTGCTGGGGAGTGGGCCTAAGACATCAGTTGGATATCCCCCGAGGGCTCCCAGACTGTGAGAGGGTGCAGGCTGGAATGAGGGACGCCCCCAAGTACACCAATTTTGTGCACTGGGCCTCCAGTTGATTATAAAAATGTTCATTGCACCACTGCTTGTTTGTTTCTGTTTCTTTTTTGATGATCCTCACCCAACGATATTTTTGCCATTGACTTTTTTTAGAGAGACATCAATGTGATAAAGACACATTGATTGGTTGCCTCCCACATGTGCCCTGACCAGGCCAGGGATTGAACCTGCAACCCAGGTGCCCGAGCCATTGCTCTAACCAATGACCAACACTTACCAGGGCTGCATCACTGCTTTTAATGATGGGAAATTTGAGAAAAAGATAATAGGAGATTGGTTAGATAAATTATGTATTACTCATAGGTTGAGATATTATGTAGTCATATGAAATCATGTTGTAAGAGAATATTTATTGACCTGGGAAAGCAACCACAAGTATGTGCTGTGTTTAAAAAATACCATTAAAAATACCATATTTTTAAATACTATAAACATACAAATGTGTGCACACATAGACACACACATGTAGATAAGTAGGTAGATAGATGATAGATAGATAGATAGATAGATAGATAGATAGATAGATAGATAGACAGACAGAGAGGGAGAGAGATTGAGGCATAGACAGAGTTATAGACAAAGACATAGGACTAAAAGTAAATGTTCCAAAATAGTTATCTTGGGGTGATGAGATTACATGCATTTTTTCCTTTCCTTTGAGATATATTACTTTTGAAATTAGAAACAATAAAATTATCTATGAAGAGATACATGGTATGAAAAGACACATCAGCCTAGTCACAGGGAAGTATTGCCCATGACCAGCTTTCAGGACAATGGTTACGTAGGCCAAGATTGCCTTTGGACTTCCACTGCCATTTTTGGGGTATCCTTCTTTCTTTAAATCTTCATGTCCTGCAAATTTCCTGAATCTTCAGGATTTTCATTTACTCATTTATTCATTCATCCATTCAACAAACATTTGTTTTGTTCACACCATGACCAACACTTCATACTGTAAACATTTTTGAGTTGTTACTTATCTGCACTTACTTACAGCCTTGGGGGCTTTCTCTCAGACCCTGTTAGGTGACTGACTAGGATATCTTTTTAACTATTCTCTATGTGTTAAATAGGAGATACTAGTAGGAAACTTGAACTTTAAGGAGGACCTTAAATGCCTTAACCCAAAGAGTGAGTAATGTTAAAATTGCAGGCAGCTCTATATGATATGCTTGCCAGATGATGCCATTCTCTCCTGCCCACACATATTCTAACTGGACAGCATGCTTCCAATTATGTTCCCCCTACTATCTCTGGGCTTCCTATGTTAGGTTCAGTTCTCTAACCTGATGCTCTAATATCAAGGATGTTTCTGGATATTAGTAATACATATCAATTCTTCTACTTTCTTTGTCCTGGCCCTCTCCCCACTGTGGATTTCCTAGTTATTGCCATCTGCCCTGCTCTGCCTTCTGGCATTTACATCCTTCTACTTCTCCACCTGCTCTCTTGACTATGACTTCTACACTTGTTCTTATACAAACATTTGCTCTAACTTTCCTCAGCACTGGTATAAATTATCTATCACTACTGTAACAAGTTACCACAAACAGTGGCTTAAAACAACACAAATTTATTATCTTATAGTTCTGGAGGTCTGAAGTCCAAAATGAGTTTCACTGGGCTAAATTCAAGCTGTGAGTAAGGCTGCATTTTCTTCTGGAGGCTCTAGGGAAAAATCAGTTTCCTTACCTCTTTCAGCTTCTAGAGGCCACCTTAGTGTGTGGCCCCCTTCCTTCATCTTCAAAACAAGCAACATTGCATCTGTGATCAGGCTTCTGTGGTAACAACTTCCTCCAACCATAGCTGGAAAAGGTTATCCACTTTTAAGAACATATAGGCTGAATTTTGCCCCCACTTCCCCACTGAAGATAAGGTCCACATCCAAATTCCTAGAACATGTGAATATGACATTGTTTAGAAAAAGGTTATTTGAAGATATATAATTATAAGTCTTGAGATGAGAGATCATCCTGGGTTATCTGGCTGGGCTCTAAATCTAATGACAAGTATCTTTACAAGAGAAAGGCAGGGGGAAATTTGAGGTGGACAGAAGAGAAGACAGAGAAGAGGAGGAGGCAATAGGATCACAGAAGCAGAGATTGGAGTAATGCAGCTGCAAATCAAGGGACACCCAGAGTCACTAGAAGCTGGAAAAGGCAAAAGAGTCTCTCCAGAGCCTCCAGAAGGAGTGTGTCCCTGCTGACAGCTTGATTTCAGACTCCTAGCCTCCAGAACTTTAAGAGAATCAATTCTTGTTGCTTTAAGCCACCCAATTTGTGATAATTTGTTATAGCAGTTACAAGAAACTAGGACCCATGTGATTCCACAGAGTCCTCTCAGATAACCCAGGATAATCTTCCCATCTCAAATTCCTTAACCTCAATCACTTCTGAAAATCTCTTTTTTTTCATGTAAGGTAATATATTCACAGGTTTCAGGGATTAGGACCTGGACACCTTTAGGAGGCCATTATCTGCTTAACACAGTACATAAATATATACTGGGAAATATATACTATACATATATCCATTTAGACTGTTCATCCCTAAAACCATTTTTGCTAAACCCTCCATGAGTACAGCCACCACCCAGGCTATTTTTCATACTTTGATTCAATCCTTATTTAATATGTAGGCTCTGTCTCCTGGGTGTCAATGTAGAATAATAGAAAGCACATAAGTATGGAATCAGGCAGACCTATGTTTAAACCCTTGCTCTTTACTTACTCTCTGTGAGCTTATTTATTCTTTACAAGCTTGTTTCCTCATTTATAAAATGTGAGTAGTCATACACACACCACGGAGTTATTGTGTGGATTAAAGGAGAGAACATGTATAATATACTTGGCACATAGTAGGCACTTAATGAATGTTGCTTTTTTTTTGCTATCATCCTATAATCTATGGTCCTGTGGTAATCTATAGTCTTGATGTAGGTGGTCTGGTAGAGGAGATCTTTTTGTATAGGAGCTTTCTAATTTTTCTAATCTGATTATACATAAAGCTCCCCCTGATATCATTGTATTTTATTTTATACTGTGATTATACCTACAGAATGCTAAAGTTTCTGGTTGAAAAGGGAAAAGTCCTACCAAATTGGCTACTGGGAATAACACAGCTATAATAACAAATCAACAAAATATTTATCATGTAACTACTATGGGTTAAGTACTTGTCCCAGACTAACACTTCATACTGTAAACATTTTGTTGTAATCACTAGGGAATGATATTGACACAGTACTTATGCTCATGAAGTGGAGAAGACTGAGAAGTAACTGATTCTAATATAGTGTGACTGGTGTGATGATAAGCACAAACACAGGGGAACTGGGGGATCACATAGCAGGGAATAAAGGCTCCGTGGAATAAGTGATGTCTAATTTAGGATCCGAAGGGTGAATAGAAATTAATTTTGTAAAGTCTCTCTTGCCCTCCACAGAAAGGAAAGAGAGAAAAATAAAATCTTGTTTTAATAAATTTGATTGACTTAAACATTAATGTTTGTAATAAATAGTCATTCTTGTTTACTTTTTAATTTTTAGATGTAGTTGTACTACTGTTATGGGAATAAATGGTTCATTGATAGACTTTTTACAGGTCACAGGGCTTTTATTACATTTGCACACATGACCCCAGCACACGTAAATGCTATCTCACAAATGCCACTGAAATGTAAAGATCTGATTTGGGGAAAATGATGGATGTATTGTGTTGTGGTCATGGTACAATGTTGGATAGGAGCTGTGCCAAGTGTTTGGAAGACATAGTTTATGGTTTATAGGAATAATAATAACAGCAAAAATATGTCATGAATTTATTATGTGCCAGGTACTCTTTTAAGCACTTTTTGCATATTAACACATTAAATCCTTTCAGTGATCTGTGAGATAGGTTAACGTGAGACACAGAGGTTAAATAACATTGTCTAAAGTTACACAGCAAGTGACAGAGCTGGGATCTAAGTTAATACAGTTAAATTTGAAAGCCTGTGCTCTTAACCCCTATAGAAAGTACAGCCCCATTGAGGAAAGAGGGGTCTTGTGAGAATATATACACAGAAATAACATATGAAAGGGAAAACAGAAGTAAATGTTAACCTGACCATCCAGCTATATATCCATTACATGCCAAGAGACTGGTTGAATGAGTAGAGTTACTAAACACAGGATTAGGATATGGTGGGGATTACTTGATCAGAAAGGTTTATAAGAAAAATAAATTGTAAGCAGTATTTTGTTAAGTGAGGAATGTAGTTACAAAACTACTACTACTAACATTTTTGAGTCCCTACTATGTACTAATAAGTGCTTTACATAATACCTAACACAACTCAAAACAACCTCTGAGATAGTTACTATTACATTTCCATTTTTCTATGCAGAAATTGAGATACAGGGAAGGTCATTTACCCAATCTCATAACTCAGAAGCAGGGGAGCCAGGATTTAAACCAAAGCAGTTTGACTCCTCCTCAAATATATTAAATTGCTTCATCAATTCTTCCCTCTCTTTCTTGTATCAACATTTTCCCCTCTTTACTGAATTATTCTCATCAGCCTTAAAACATACTGTAATCATTTGTATTATTAAAAAAGTCAATTTCTCTGTCCCCCTACAGCAAAAATTTCTCAAAAAATTGTCTCTACTTACTGTGTGCATTTTGTTTTCCTTTCATTCTTTCTTGATCCCACTCCAGTAGGCTCCTGTCCTTACCACTTCACTGAAACGGCTCTTGTGAAGGTCACCAATGACCTCACTGCTAATGCAAAGGTCAGTTCTCAGTTCTCATCTTGTTTGACCTTCACCACTATTTGGTAAAGCAGACAATTCCCTTGGCTTCCAGGACATCACACCTGGCTTTATTTTCCTATCTCTCTGGCAGTTCCAGTTTCCTTCTGCTGATTCTTATCTCCCCAACTTTCAAACTTCAGAGTCCTAGATTGCTTCTCACTTCTACCCACAGTCATTCCCTCGGTGGTGTCGCCCTATCTTGTGGCTTTAAATGCCATGTACATGCTATTTGATCCCAAATTTATATCTATAGCCCAGATTTCTCTTCTAAACTCCAGATCTGTATACCCAACTGCCTTGTTGTATCTATTCTTGTATATCTATAAGAATCTGAAACTTAACATGTTCAAAACTGAAATTCTGATATTTTCCTCTCAATCTGATCCTTCCATTATCTGGACTATTTCAATTAATGGTCATTTATTCTTCCACTTACTCAGGCCAAAACCCCTGGTATGATCTGTGACTCTTTCCTTTTTCTCATCCCCTTCCCCCTCAATCTAAAAGCCATCAAAATATAATTAGAATCTAACCACTTTTTACCACCTTTACTGCAATCACTATGGCATACTTAGATTATTGTAATAGCTTATTAACTTATTAACTAGGCTCTCTGATACCACTCTTAACCCTCTAACCCAGAGAAACCCGAGTGATCCTGTTAAAACCCAAGTCAAACCATGTCACTTTATTATCAAACTAGAGGCCTGGTGCACAAAATCCATGCACTGGGTGGGGGGGGTGTCCCTCAGCCCAGCCCGCACCCTCTCCAATCTGAAACCCCTCAGACATCCCTCTCACAATCTGGGACCACTGGCTCCCAACCGCTCGCCTGCCTGCCTGCCTGATTGCCCCTAACTGCTTCTGCCTGCCAGTCTGATCACCCCCTAACCACTTCCCTGCCAGCCTGATCGATGCTTAACTGCTCCCCTGCTGGCCCGATTGCCCCCAACTGCCCTCCCCTGCCAGCCTGATTGCCCCCAACTGCCCTCCCCTGTAGGCCTGGTCCCCCACAACTGCCCTCCCCTGCTAGCCATCTTGTGGTGACCATCTTGTGACCACATGGGGGCAGCCATCTTGTGCTAGAGTGTGACGGTCAATTTGCATATTACCTCTTTATTATAGAGGATACCTCCAATGGCTCCTTATTTCATTCAAAGCAAAAACTAATGTCTGTACAATGGATGATGGCCCTTCCCCAGTTTTAAACCAGTATTACACATTAAAATCACCTGGAAAAATAATTTAAATACATTTTTATTGATTTCAGAGAGGAAGGGAGAGGGAGATAGAAACATTAATGATGAGAGAGAATCATTGATTGGCTTCCTCCTGCACTGGGGATCGAGCCTGCAACCCAGACATGTGCCCTTTGACCAGAATTGAACCTGGGACCCTTCAGTCTGTAGGTCGACACTCGCTCCACTGAGCCAAACAAGCTAGAGCTCACTTGGAAAATTTTAAACAAACAAACAAACAAACAAACAAACAAAATTATCTTGGTTCTGCCTTCAAATAAATTACAGCTATATCTCCAGGAAGGTCACTAATGATGTGGCCCAGGTATTTGTAGCTTTTTAAAAAAATTCCTCAGGTGGTTCTGAAGCCAAGGGAGGGTTGAGAATCTGTGGCTTCCTTACCTTTTGATTTTCTCTTCTACTACTCACTATCTGACTTACTCTATTCCAATCACCTTGGCCTCCTTGCTGTAAGAATCCAAGCATAGTCTTCCCTTGGGATCTTTGCACTGTTTTCTCTGCACAGTATGCCTGTTTCCAGTTCCCAGCATAACTCCCTCCCTCACTTTGTTCAGGTCTTTCTTCAAGTGCTGCCTTCTCAGTGAGGCCTTCCTTGATCTTTAACTTAAAAGTGCATATACCTTTTCTGCTTTATTTTTACTTAATTAAAAAATTTTAATTTATTTTTAGAGAAAGAGGAAGAGAGAGGGAGAGAAACATCGATGTGAGAGTGAAAAATTGATCGGCTGCCTCCTGCATGTACCCCAACTTCCTGTATGTGCCCCATCCAGGGATCAAACCTGCAACCCAGGCACGTGCCCTAACCAGGAATTGAACTGGTGATCTTTTATTGCAAGATTTGATGCCCAACCAACTGAGTCACACTAGCCAGAACTCTGCTTTATTTTTATCTATAGCATTTGCCATCCTCTTGCCTACTCCCATTTTGCTTATTTTATCGCATATCTCAATCAGTTAAAATGTAAGCTCTGTGAGGGCAGGGATTCTGATCTGCCTTGTTTATTTCTTTATCCTCAGTGCCTGGTGCATAGTAAGTATTCAATAAATAAAATTTTGAATTAATTACTTCATAAAATGACACACAAAATTAAAGGAGGTTAGTTAAATGAAAGCAGTCAAGTTAAATGAATAGCAGAAGGAAGTCCACAGTTAAGTAGTTTAATACATCTGTTGAGGGTAAAAAGGAACCCATAACTAAGCCTACATGCATACTAATAGAACTTGAGACCCATTCTCCAGCTAGCCAGGGGTTCCTAAAAAGCTTATTTTGCTAAGGTTTGTAAGTCTGGTAAAGCTTTTGGAACTTTTCTGAAAATAGTTTTTAAATGAACAAAATGAAAGTCATAAAATTAAAAAGGAGACCAGTTATTTTGAAATATAGTTAGAATAATTATTTGAAAGTTGTAATATAGTAATAGTATATGTGTCTTCATATTAACATGTTAAATCAGGGGCTGGTAAACTTTTTCTATTATGGGCTACATAATAAATATTTTAGGCTTTGTTGGAACTACTCAATTCTGCCATTTGTAGCAGAAAAACAGCCACAGACAATACATAAATGAATTAGCATGGCTGTCTTCCAATAAAATTTTTATTTACAAAAGCAGGCAGCAGGCATAGTTTGCCAAATAATAAGATCCACTGGTGGCTGCAATAACCATCATTATTTTGAAGTAGCAATGAGCATAAATGATATTTTGTGATATCTACAATACCTGTAATGTGATATGAAAATATCTGTGATTTCTCTTATTAGTGACAAACTCACAGTTACTGCTAATATTACCTGTGATTTATACATTCATAGTTTAAGGAATTGCTAAATTATAGTTATTTATTTTTTCCCATCCGAATTCACAGACCTTCTGAATTCTATCCATGGACCCCAGTATAAGAATCCCTGAGCTAGGAGTCTTGATAAACTGTTTAAAATGCAACTGTTAACAATTGAATAAACACTTAAATCAGAATGAATGACAATCCCTTTTGAGTTGAGTAAGCTTGGAATAAACCCACATCTGGTCATACATAGCTTTGTGGTGGTGGTGTGGGATGATGGCAAGAATTGATCTCCACAATATCCCATAGGCTCTTGTAAAGAGTGTCAGAATACATGACTAAATATAAGCATGCCTAGAAGGAAGTAGAGAGGCTGACTATATCTATTGGGAGCACAGAGAAGGAAAATGATGGGGCTGGCTCTGTTGTATAGAAGCATAAAATGAAAAGGAATGTTGTTAAGGGAAGCAGTAGAAGGCCTATAACCTTGTCCAGAAAATGGTGGGTCTCTTTCCTATATTTGCACATTTCCCAAGGCTCCAACATATTAGAATTCCTAATAAAAACTCCAGAAATCCTAACAATAACTTTCAAACATCACTAATACTGCCTCATACCCAATTCTGGTTTATAGGGCAGTTCCAATGTAATTGTAGCTAGTGCATTGATTGGGTGGGAGAATCTATATGGATTTCTAATAAGATCCAAGTATGAGCTTTTTGGAGACCTAGAAATGTATTGTCCCTTTAAAGCAAAATAAATAAACCTGGTATTTTGAATTTATGGCAATAATAGCAAAATTTCTGGGTACTTTTGATGAAGGAGTTTAAAGTGAATATAACACTGCATATATTGGCTTCACATTTCAGTGCACATCCAGATTTATTGATTAGAGTAGGACTGACTCAAGCCAAGATTGATTTGATAGAAATCACAGCCTGCTTATTTATCAGGTGGAAAAAAATTTACACATCTACCTAGGCATAAGAGTTTTACTTTATTGACTCTGATTAAGTCTTGGCTGAATGTCAAGTTCTCACCTGCAGCCTGTGGACCCCTTTCAAAACAGTTCTTATTTGCATTTGAGCAAGGAAAGATGAAAAGAATGTTTGTTTTTTAGTTTAAATGCCCATAAGTACTTTGAAAAAGAGTGTGTGTGGGTTTTTTTTTATTTTAAACTAAAGGCCCGGTGCACGAAATTCGTGCATGGGGGGGGTGTCCCTCAGCCAAGCCTGCACCCTCTCCAATATGGGACCCGTCGAGGGATGTCTGACTGCCCGTTTAGGCCTGATCCCAGTAGGATAATCCCAACAATAACTTTCAAACATCACTAATACTGCCTCATACCCAATTCTGGTTTATAGGGCAGTTCCAATGTAATTGTAGGATCGGGACTAAACGGGCAGTCGGATATCCCTCTCACAATCCAGGACTGCTGGCTCCCAACTGATTGCCTGCTTGACTTCCTGATTGCCCCTAACCATTTCTGCCTGCCAGCCTGATTACCCCCTAACCACTCCCCTGCCAGCCTGATTGATGCCTAACTGCTCTCCTGCCAGCCTGATTGCCCCTAATTGCCCTCCCCTGCAGGCCTGGTCTCCCCCCCAACTGTTCTCCCCTGCAGGCCTGGGTCCCCCGCAACTGCCCTTCCCTGCAGGCCCAGTTGCCCCCAATTTCCCTCCTCTGCCGGCCTGGTCACCCCTCACTGCCCTTCCCTGTAGGCTTGATCGCCTCCAACTGCCCTCCCTTGCAGGCCTGGTCCCTCCCAACTGCCCTCCCCTGCTGGCCATCTTGTGGCAGTCATCTTGTGTCCACATGGGGGCAGAATCTTTGACCACATAGGGGCAGCCATCTTGTGTGTTGCAGTGATGGTCAATTTGCATATTACTCTTTTATTAGATAGGATAGAGGCCTTGTGCACGGATGGGGGCCAGCTGGTTTTCCCTGAAGGGTGTCCCAGATCAGGGTGGGGATTCCCTTGGGGCGTGGGGCGGCCTGGGCAAGGGGCCTGTGGTGGTTTTCAGGCTGGCCACGCCACCTGGCGACCCAAGCGGAGGCCCTGGGATCTGGGATTTATTTATCTTCTATAACTGAAACTTTGTAGCCTTGAGCAGATCCAAGCCTCCTGCTCGCTTTGTGGCCACAGCCATTTTTGTTGGGATTTATTTATCTTCTATAATTGAAATTTTGTAGCCTTAAATGGAGGCCAAGGCAGGCCAGGGCTGCAGAAAGTTTGGCTTCCTCCATCACTGGGGGCAACTCAAGCCTCCTGCTCTCTCCAGCTCTGTGGCTGCCACCATTTTTGTTGGGATTTATTTATCTTCTATAATTGAAACTTTGTAGCATTGAGTGGAGGCCTGGGCCCGCCAGGGTGTGCGGAAAGCTTGGCTTCCTCCATTGCCAGGGAAACCCAAGCCTCCTGCTCACTCCATACCTGCAGCCATCTTGGTTGGGTTAATTTGCATACTCACTCCTGATTGGCTGGTGGGTGTGGCTTGTGGGTGTAGCAAAGTGATCATTAATTTGCATATTACTCTTTTATTAGATAGGATGCCCGTAAGTACTTTGAAAAATATGGTAAAATCTTGTTAAGTGGCATTTGTGGTGATACTAAGACTTTTGGCTGAATGAAGTTTTCTATTATACTATTTATAAAGAAAGTAAATGAAAAATAATGTTAACAAGACAAAATGTCAAGCGCTTTAGAAGTACTCATCTATAATAAATATTGTATAACACTTTGAAGTCTCTACTTAATAAGGCAGAATGTTAAAGCAAGTAGTCTAGTAATAACCATTCTAAGGTTGTCTTTCCTAAGTTACTCTGCTCAGAAGTACTTGGTAAAGTTAGCAGTAACTTATCTAACATACAAGACTCACTTAGAATATACCAGGATTATGCTATACTAGTATACTTTTATCAGTGATCTTTTAAACCTTTTAAAATTATATTAAATAGGTGTTGGTATATTTCCATTTTACATTTGAGAGACTACATGATTTGATAGAGGTCCCACAGCTAATACCATACATGAAGATGGGATTAAAATGGACTCTTCCTGGCTCCAGACCCTACGTTTTTTTTTAATGTATTTTTATTGATTTCAGAGAGGGATAAGAAGAGAGAGATAGAAACATCAATGATGAGAAAGAATCATTGATTGACTGCCTCCTGCCTGCCCCACACTGGGGATGGAACCCGAAACCTGGGCATGTGCCCTAACTGGGAATTGAACTGTGACCTCCTGGTTCAGAGGTCGATGCTCAATCACACAGGCTGGGTCAGACCTTATGTTCTTAATTACTACACTTAATTACTGCCCCTTGCTTGAAAACAAAGATAAACAAAAAACTTTATGTATCCCAGTGCTCCTCGGATGGGTGCGGGCTAATGGAATACTACGCTGTGGTAAAAAAGAAGGAATTCTTACCATTTGCAACAGCATGGATGGAACTGGAGAGCATTATGCTAAGCGAAATAAGCCAGTCAGAGAAAGATAAATATCACATGATCTCACTCATTTATGGAATGTAATGAACAACATAAACTGATCAACAAAAACAGATCCAGAGTCAGAGAAACATCATCACAGTGAGGGAAGGTAGGGGAGGGTGGGGGTAAAGGGGAGAGATCAACCAAAGGACTTATATGTATGCATATAAGCCTAACCAATAGACACAGACACCAGGGGGGTGAGGGCATGAGTGGGGGAAAATGGGGGGCAATGGGGGGATTAGGACACATATGTAATACCTTAATCAATAAAGAAAAGAAATTTTAAAACTTTATGTTAAATATTATGTAATTTAGTTATTTTGTAAATTGTGAATGGACTCACCCAAATATTTTGAATCATGAGAATTTTCCCCTAACTTTGATGGATTCTGCAATTTGAGAGGTTGTTAAGTGAATTATTCCTTCCTCACAGTAAGGAGTTAGGAGAGTAGGGGAGAGAAGGAGTAGATCAAAGGTGTTTTTCGTCTTTCAGGAATTAATCTCTCAGGGCACTAATTCATAACTATAAACCAAGTGACATTAGATTTTGGAAGATAAGGGGTTAATCCAGTTTGTTACTGTTTTTTTGTTTTTTTTTCCCTCAGCACAACTGCATTGCAAGAGAAATAGCTACTCATAGTGTTAAGGGCCTTATTACTGTTCAAATGTCCTTTTAATACTCTTGTGCTAGCAAAGGTACATTACAAATGAAATACAGGGGAGGAATAATTCAAACTCCTCAGATGGTGGCATTTTGTAAACCTCGCAGCCACAGTACAAATCTCTCTCAAACCTCTGGAAATCTGTCTTCATAGCATAGGGTAGGTGGAAAGGGGCTTACAAATCCTTTTCAACCTGACATCTAAAAAACCTAACTTGTTTTCTGATTCCTCAGCCATGACAGTTTGTTTGTTGGTGGGGTATTTTTCACTTCAGAAGCTAAGGACTCTTGCTAGAATTTGGGGGTCCAAGCAGCTGGGCTTTAATGCTAAATTCTGGGTTGGGGAGACAAAGGAAAGAGGAGAATAAATTATTTGTCGGGCCTCTTCTGACATTTTTATATGAAAAGTATTTGGTGATAAACATAGTTTAGGCCTTTCCATGCCTTTAGACACATCCTCTTTGCAAATTCTGAACATGTCTCTTGTTTGCCATCTGTACAAATCTATTTACTCTATTCAGGCAAACATTTTCTGTAACCCTTCCTGTTTAAGGAAATCTATCTTCATACAATTTGAAGTGACAAATTACCTGTCCACCCCCAAATATTACTATTTTTTAAAAATATATTTTTACTGATTTCAGAGATGAAGGGAGAGGGAGAGAGAGATAGAAATATAAATGATGAGAATCATTGATTGCCTGCCTCCTGCACACCCCACACTGAGGATCGAACCTGAAACCTGAGTATATGCCCTGACTGGAATCAAACCATGAACTCCTGGTTCATAGGTCGACACTCAACCACTGAGCCACCATGGCTGGGTAATTTTTACCATCTTCCCAGTGAACCTGAAATTTCTACCATAATGTTTCATTTATTCAATTAATTTTCCACTTAGTACATCTATCCATCCATCCATCCATTAATTCATCCATCCATCAGTGAATCTATCCCCCAAAATATTTATTGTTTGCTCTGTCACAGACAGTCTGCTGGGTTCTGGGAATTCATTGGTGATTAAAGCAGGCATGCTTTCTGCCCTTGTGTGTATAGCCTATTAGAAGAGCTAGACAAACAAAGTAACAAAGTAATTCACATCAAATTGCACTAAGTGCTAAGATGAATACGTATACAGCAGGAAAAAAATTATAAAAGACTAGAGGCCCAGTGCACAAAATACATGCATGGGTGTGTGTGTGTCCCTCAGCCCAGCCTGCACCCTCTCCAAACTGGGATCCCTCTCACAATCCAGGACTGCTGGCTTCCAATAGCTCGCCTGCCTGCCTGCCTGATTGCCCCTAACCGCTTCTGCCTGCCAGCCTGATCACCCCCTAACCACTCCCATGCCAGCCTGATCAAAGCTTAACTGCTCCCCTGCCAGCCCGATTGCCCCTAACTCCCCCCCCCCCGCCGCCAGCCTGGTCACCCCTAACTGCCCTCTCCTGCCGACCTGGTCGCCCCTAACTGTCCTCTCCTTCAGACCTGGTCACCCCCAACTGCCCTCCCCTGCTGGCCCGGTCACCCCTAAATTCCCTCCCTTGCCAGCCTGGTCACCACTAACTGCCCTCCCTTGTCAGCCCAATTGCCCCTAATTGCCCTCCCCTGCTGGCTTGGTTGCCCCTAACTGTCCTCCCCTGCAGGCCTGGTCGCCCCAACTGCCCTCCCCTGCTGCCCCATCACCCCTAACTGCCCCCCCTTGCCAGCCTGGTTCCCCCCAACTGCCCTCCCCTGCAGGCCTGGTCCCCCCCCGAACTGCCCTCTCCTGCAGGCCTGGTCTCCCGTAACTGCTCCCTTGCAGGCCTGGTCCCCCCTAACTGCCCTCCCCTGCAGGCCTGATTGCCCCCAACTGCCCTCACCTGCAGGCCTGGTCACCCCCAAATGCCCTCCCCTGCTGGCCCGGTCACCCTTAACTGCCCTCCCTTACCAGCCTGGTTGCCCCCAACTGCCCTCCCCTGCAGGCCTGGGTCTCCCCAACTGCCCTCCTCTGCTGGCCATCTTGTGGTGGCCATCTTGTGTCCACATGGGGGCAGCCATCTTGTGTGTTGGAGTGACGGTCATTTTGCATATTACATCTTTATTATATAGGATATCAGGAAGGGAACTAGTTAGTGTGCTCAAGTGTCAATTCAATTGAGAATTAAGACTTTCTTGTAAAAGGAACTCCATTTAAAAATATTAATACATTATGTAGCAGGGGTAATGCATTAACTCACTAGAATGGTCACATTATCAGAGAATAGGACTCTGAGGGTGTAGGTCTCAGAACAAATAAGTGTCTTTTGGTGGTGTATGGGGCATGGAAAGGAGATATAGACAAACTTCTTCTATGTGTTAGTCTCTGTGCCAGGTGCTATTGTCTAAAGGTTATTCTCTTTTCATTCTAATTGCAACACTAAGAGGTGGGTATTAAATCCATTCTAGGGATGGGAAAATAGGTTCTGAGAGGTTAAGCGACTTGACCAAATTCACAAAGTTGGTTGTTGGCAGAGCCTAGTAGGAAGGATGAGGTGTTTTGGAGGGATTAGGTAAAATATCAACTTTATCAAAAGAGAAACAAGAAGCAATGAAAAGGAAGAAGGGATATGGTGCTATTGACCAAAAATGAATGAAAAAATCTGGTCCTGTCTTTATTTTTAATTTAATAAATCTTTGTTGTTCAGATTATTACAATTGTTCCTCTTTTCCCCCCCATAGCTCCCCTCCACCCGGTTTCCACCCCACCCTCTGCCCTTACCTCCCCTGCACTGTCCTCATCCATAGGTGTATGATTTTTGTCCAGTCTCTTCCCGCACCCCCCACACCCCTTTCCCCCCGAGAATTGTCAGTCCACTCCCTTTCTATGCCCCTGATTCTATTATATTCATCAGTTTATTCTGTTCATCAGCTTTTTTATTCACTTGATTTATAGATTCACTTGTTGATAGATATGTATTTGTTGTTCATAATTTTTATCTTTACCCTTTTCTTCTTCTTCCTCTTCTTAAAGAATACCTTTCAGCATTTCATATAATACTGGTTTGGTGTTGATGAACTCCTTTAGCTTTTTCTTATCTGTGAAGCTCTTTATCTAACCTTCAATTCTGAATGATAGCTTTGCTGGGTAGAGTAATCTTGGTTGTAGGTTCTTTCTATTTACCACTTTGAATATTTCTTGCCACTCCCGTCTGGCCTGCATAGTTTCTGTTGAGAAATCAGCTGACAGTCGTATGGGTGCTCCCTTGTAGGTAATTAACTGTTTTTCTCTTGCTGCTTTTAATATTCTCTCTTTGTCCTTTGCTCTTGGCATTTTAATTATGATGTGTCTTGGTGTGGTCCTCTTTGGATTCTTTTTGTTTGGGGTTCTGTGCGCTTCCTGGACTTGTAAGTCTATTTCTTTCACCAGGTAGGGGAAGTTTTCAGTCATTATTTCTTCAAATAGGTTTTCAGTATCTTGCTCTCTCTCTTCTTCTGGCACCCCCATAATTCGGATGTTGGTACACTTGAGGTTGTCCCAGAGGCTCCTTACACTATCTTCAAATTTTTGGATTTTTTTTTCTTTTTGCTTTCCGGTTGAGTGATTTTTGCTTCTTTGTATTTCAAATCTTTGACTTAATTCTTGCGGTCCTTTTGTCTGCTGTTAGGTCTCTGTATAATATTTTTTATTTGAGTCAGTGTATGTTTAATTTCTAGTTGGTCCTTTTTCATATCCTCGAGGGTCTCACTAAATTTATCGGCCTTTTTTAGGAAATTCTTGAAAAACCTTATAACCGTGGTTTTGAACTGTATATCCAGTCGTTTGCTTTCCTCTATTTCTTTCATTTGTGATCTGTTTCTTTGTCTCTGCATTTTCGCTGCTTCCCTGAGTTGGTAGAGTAGCTTTGTGTGGTAGGTGTCCTATATGGCCCAGTGGCTCAGCCTCCCCCAGTTACTTGAGGTGGACACTCTTGGTGCACCCCTTTGTGCACTGTGTGCTCAGCCTTGTTGTAGTTAAGTCTTTATTGTTGTTGGTATCACTGGGAGGAATTGACCTCCAGGCCAATTGGCTGTGAGGATCAGCTGTGTCTAAGCTGGGAGAACTTCTGTGCTGGAGACACCCTTATGGGAGAAGACTTGCAAAAACCTCTGTGCTCAGCTTGGATGGGGTGGAGTGTCAGGGATGACCAGACAGCCTTGGATTCCCATCAGCCTTGCCCTATGAGGCCCCTGGGTCTCAGTGTCCCTCGGTAATCACTGCAAGCACCTCTGAGAGAAAGTTGCCCTCGAGTTTTGCCTGCTGCCAGACAGTCCAGTTTCTCCCCGAATGAGTCTGGTTTCTCAGAAACTCGCCCAGAACTGGAGTTCAGCGCAGTCGGGAGCTTCCATCTCCCTCCCGCTTTAGAAAGCCAACCAAGCACTCAGCCTCTCGTGAACTCAGCAGTCAATCCTCTCTGTGCACACGTACCTCCAGACCTCTGCCTTCCGCAGCTCCCCTGAGTCTCAGTGTGCTTTCTCTTTTCCTGACAGTTCAGATTCCCCCCAAAATGAATTTGGGTTCCCAGAGTCTCACCCCATACTGGAGTTCTGCGCAGTTGGGAGCTTCTATCTCCCTCCCGCTTTAGAAAGCCAGCCACTCACTCAGCCGCCCATTCAGTCAGCCGCCCGTCCTCTCCACGCACATGTGCGCATCTCCATACCTCAGCCTTTTGCAGCTCCTCTGAGTCTCAATGTGCTTTCCTCTTTCCTTCTAGTTGTAGAATTTCCACTCAGCCAGCTTTCCTGTAGTTCTGGATGGTGTCCATTTTGTCTTTTAGTTGTAGTTTTGATATTGTTGTGCAAGGCAGCAGTTTAGGTGTTTACTTATGCCGCCATCTTGGTTTCTCTCTGGTCCTGTCTTTAAATGGCTTACAATTAATTCACCTGGAGAAAAAAGAACAACCTCTTGAGAAAGAACACGATAATGTAATAAACAACACTGTCAAGTCCAAACTGCATGATTCCTGAGGAAGATAAACCAAAGGGCATACGTGGGAAGAGTCAAGACACATTGGGAGGCAGTTGCCAAAACCAAAATGGAGACTTCCTTTAAATACAATGCTTGCTTCCCTTAGCTTGGATGAAGTGATTTTAGATTTAAAGAAAACTAGGTACAAAACAATGATTACTGAACTGTCTGGCAGGTCAAAGATACATTAAGATCACTGAGTTATGAATCACTGAAGGCTATATAAGTCCAGGCAACATTCTAGCTGTGGGTACTATTTCAGGCCAAAATACATAATACCAATTGTCCCCAGGTACACTTCTCATCACTAAAATGTGACAATGATTAAATGCAAAATGCAAATATTATTGTATGTAAGTAAAAATTTGAAACAATAATGGCCTCTTGTCAGACAATATGGAAAGAAAGAGTTGCAAGGAATTTGTTATTATACTTGCAAATGCAGCAATATTTACAAGAGTTGACACAATGCTGCATAACCCAGTACAAGACAAGGGAAGGATTATGGAAAGCAGGATTGGAGAATTTTGAGTACACAGAACACTGCCTTTAAGAAATCACAAAGGAAGGTACAAAGATGGAGGAGGAGTTTCAAGGTCAGTGTTCCTTTGACATTTCTGAATAGCCCTTATGCTCCCAATTTCCTCCATGAATCAAAGCAAAGGCCAAATTATCAGGCTATTGAAGTTTGCTTCTGGACTAATGTCTACGACTTCAACTTTAATTTCCTAATCTTACACTTTAAAAACATCTCTCATTTTTCTATTAACTATAAGCTCAATGGGACCAGAACCATGTGTCTGTTTTGTTCACCACTCTATCTCTACCACCTAACAGTTCTTGGCACATAGTGTGTGTTCAATAATTATTTGGTATTTGAATGAATAGTTATTCTCATGGCTGCCTTGAAAGCTCTCCTGATTTTCATCCTCTACTGAAGAAAATGCCTCTATGCTCTTTGCATCTCTTCTTGCCCAATTATTTTTACTAAAACCTCTTCATGTTATATTTTATTCCCTCAGAGATCCTCAAAAGAAAGAAGATTTTAACCAATTAGATTAATAGTTCCAGGCCCCACATTAATCCAGACCCAACTTGGAAAAAGAAAACCACTCTAAGTGGTTAAAATGGAGAGGATTATATGCAGGGAACTGGTTACACAGATGATGGGGTACATATGAGGACAGTCTTACATTTCAGATTAAGAGTATGTTTAAAGCATCTCCACACAATTCTGCTATGAATGCACACAATCGAAGGTTTGAAAGAAACCTTAAGTTTCATTTAACTCAAGCTCATCAGATGGCTCTTATGTCACAGATGTCCATTGCCTACTCCAACATTCTTTATTTTCCTCCTTAGGTACAGAATGCTAGTTTTCTGATGGATACCTTTCTATTCAGACTAAAAGACCCTATTTTCCTGCCTTCCTTGCAGCTAGCCAAGTCCATGAAACTAACTTTTAGGCAGTGATATGGAAGAAAAGGTTTCATGTGGAACTTACAGTGAGGCTTCTAAAAGGGAGTTTGCACATTTAAGAGGGACCCTTTTTTGTTTTTCTGTATTTCTTCCTTCTTCAGGTCCTACATTGAGGATGTGATGGTTGGATCTCCAAGGGTCTGTGAGGAATCCTTGATGGTAGAAGACAAGTGATAGGATGATACAATGGAAAGGTAGGAACCTAGGTCTGTGATGACACCATGGAGTTACCCTACAGCTTTGGACTGCCTACCTTCAAACCTTTTTCATATGAAAGAGAAATATACCTGTATAGCAAGCATGTCAAATTGGTGGCCCATGGGCCACATGCCTCGTTTATTTGGCCTGTGTTAGCCTTTGAGTTTGACATGCTTGCTGTACAGTATTCAAGCCATGGTTTTATTTTCTGATTTTCTTTTTTTGCTTTCTTTCTGTTGCAAACAACTGAATATCATTTGATCTGATCCAGCAATATTGTTTTTATTGCATCTGAGACAAATGGCTATTTAACTTTGGCTTGGATACTTCCAGTGGTGGGGAACTTCCTAATCCATAAGGTAGTCTGTCTATCTTGGGACAGCTATTACTAATGGGAACTTTTCTTTGTTGAGTGCAAATTTATAGCTATGTAGAGTCCACTAATAGGTCTTAGAATGGCTTTTGGGTCACAATTTTCTTGTCCTTTTTCATAAGTCACATGTTTGAAAGAGTGCTCATGTTCCTTTGAGTTGGCTCATCTCTAGGCTAAATATCTTCCCTTCTTTCAGATCTCTTTACAACACATGGCTTTTTTCATTTCAATGAACTTAGCCTAACTTCATGTATAATTCGTTCAATAAATGCTTATAGAAAAGAGCTCCAGGCTATCAGATTCAGCTGTGTTGCCCACAGCCCTATTTATTTAATGGATTCAATTGAATTAAAAGCAAGGTACTTATTTGCTCTACCCCAAATTAACAGCCTGCAGTTTGCATAATGGGCCTCACTATTTTGGGTGGGCTAAAATCTGGGTTAAAACAAGCATGATCATTTAATCCTATACTATATTATCAGTGTCTGCAGCTACAGACTTAAATATTTAATTCATTATTAACCACACTGTACACAAACCAGCTTCTCCTTTTACATAGTAAGATGCAACATTCCCAGGGTCATTAGCTGTTTCTTAATCTGCTTAAACAAAGCTCCTTTCCTAAATGTTTTCTGTGGAGGTAGTCAGTCTAGATAGTTGGGCTCTTATCTCAGGGGCTGTCTGGTTAGTACCTGTTAATCACTTCTAGTGGGAACATACTCTAGCTAGAAGTTTATGGAGAAACCACTTTTTATATGCATTAAAATAACTTTACAGTTTTTCAAAATGTGTATCTAAGAGTTATGCTTCTTTCCCTACCACTCCACTAGAACAACACTGGCAAGTCACCGACCCCTACCTGTCAGATTCAGTAAACTAATGTTTCCTTACCTCAGCTGACACCTCTGTGGTATGTGATACTGTTGTCTAACTAATTTTCAAAATTCTCTCCTCTGTTGGTTACTGGCACCGCATACCTACTGGTTATTTTTCTCTATGGTCAGTGCTTGGTCTCCCCTGCTGGGTCCTCCACTTCTGATCACCTTTTAATTGTTACTGTTCTTCAGAGCCTTGACCATAACTCTCTGCACTCTTCACTTTATACCTTTCCCCTGAGCAATCCCAACCACTCTGCAGTATCAATGTGGTATGATGACTTTTGTGTTTGTTTCTCCAGGCATGACCTTTCTATTTTGAGCTACAAACCAATATTTTTCAACTGACACAGGGGCAGCATTACCTAGGTGACTCACAGGCACCATAAACTATATATACTCAAAACTCATCACCTACCTCTCTGACTCAGATACTCAAGTCAAAAATCATAGAATCAGGCACTTTTTCCCCTTTCCATAGTTATTCCTCCCAATAACCATGTCATGTAAGTATTATTATCCCCATTTAGACATGTGAAAGCCAAGGCTCAGTGTGGTTAAGTAGTATGCCCACAAATCTTTCAGCCATTACATGGCAGATTCTAATTCATTTCAGTCCAACTCTGGAGCTGGGACTCTTAAAAACTATGGTAAATTCCCCTTACTAAGGGATTCTATTACAGGGTATTTTGTCTTCATCTTGAAAACCACAAAGCAAGACCCTGAGGGAAGGAAACACTCAAGAGAAAAAGGTTATTGAGCCAATTAGATTAGAAGGGAAGGGAAGGCCCCTTAGCAACCTGGATGAAACAAAAGCTGGAGGAATGCAGGGGGCAAAGAATAATAGAGTAAAAAAGTGAGTAGAGCAGGGGTGGGGAATATCTGGCCCATAGGCCATATAAGGCCCAACAAATCATTTAGTATGGCCCTGCCAAGGCATTAGGGGTAGTTAATTGAATGTTTAACCAAATACAGCAGGCTAATTTTTAGGTTGATAATCTTGTATGGCCCGTGAATGGTATAAATATCCAAATGGCCCTTGGCAGAAAAAAGGTTCCCCACCCCTGGAGTAGAGCCACAGCAGTAGGGGCTGAAGGACCTTAGGCCAAAGTTGTCATTCTTAGCATCTTGTGTTGATATAATTGACCTCAATGGGTTTCAGTCCACCCTATAAAATAAGTGATTTCCAAGTGGGAAAGGGAAAACTTTTTGTTAATCCCAAACCTGGATTCCCATATAGCTTGTACTGAAATTAAAAGGGTCTATTTACTGATACACATGACTGAAAACATGAAGAATGGCTGCAAAATATAATAAATGGCAGTAGTTTGGAACAGAACCAAATGTATGATCTTCATAGCGAGCTCAGCCATGAAAATTATAAGCAAATTAAAAGAGTAAAATAATTACTCTTAAAATATTTTTAACTCAGTTTAAGCATTTTTTTATTGCTGTCATTTTTATTCTCTCCTCTCTAATTGTCTACAGCCATTTCTTTTTTCCTTTGGGCTTTAAATTAAGCATTCTTTTTAGGAATGGAACTCATATTCAGTACATGAAAGGCATTGAAACAGCACATTTCTTTAATCTCAACATTGTATCAGTGTCTAGTGTTTGACCAAATTGATATATTCCAACAATTTTGAATGGGAAACAAATTATGTTTTCCTGTTGCCTCACATTAGAACACTGGAGATGTGTTCCCATGTGAAGTCCATTTCCCCTTGCCAAATGAAATATGTTACAAATACTGGGAGAGCTAGATGTCAGGAAGACAGTTCTTAGATGGCATTGATGACATGACTACTTAGGGGAGGTGTTTGTTTGAGGTGTCTCTTCTACCATAGGTCCACTGTTCCTTTTACCTTTCTTCAGGAAAATGATTGATCCTAAGCCTAGCTGGCTTCCTGAGTATACATGTTCACTCTACCTATGGGCCTAAATAGTATCTAGAAAGTATAGGTGTGATGCTATATCTCACCAGTAAGTGCAAGGTACTCAAGCATGAAAATTCCTTATGTCACATTCTTAATACTTCGAAAAGTAAATTAAATGACCTTTATTACTTATCTAAATTAAAACTCAGGTAAAGTAAATTTATTTAAAACAAGTGATCATTTTAGTTAAAGCTCAGGTTTCTGTTACTTCCTTCTTTACAACATTGTTAAAATGCTTTAATGTGGCTTATGGTTTCATTTACAAACTGATTAGAAAAAAGCCAAATACTTAACCTAAAAAGTTACTGATTTATTTTTGAAGCAACCGAGGCAATATGGTCTTTATAAATTGATAAAAAGCAGGACTGAGATTTTTTTCTATGCGTTTCAGTTTCTAAATGCCATACTTGTTATCTGTAGACAAGCTACATAATCTCTGGGTTGTTATACTTAAAATAATAAATTCCGTTACCCTATTTACCTATAGTATTATGTGAATTGGTGAATTAATTATCAGAAAATGCTTTGTGATTAATGAAAAAAATCTGGATTAAAAAAAAGATGTCTCACAAACACTCAATGATATAACTAGTTTATGAATTCTGAATTTTGATATCCTTTCTCTTAATTATTTTTGTTTCTTTCTCATGTTTTGATAAGAATTTAAGACCTGCCAGATTGGATCATGTAAGTATTCCCTATTGCCCAAGATTCCACCTTCAACTGTGGCAGTAAGAGAAATTTTGTGGGAAGATAGGTATGTTTGATTTTCATGACATCAACTTTAAAAGTTTAGAAACAAACTTTAATAATATTAACTATTCTCCAATTCATTAAGGGTCTGCCATATATAAATTTACCTTAATATTATTATTAAATATTTTATACTTAGACTACTATGTTTTTCTACATGTTGACAAACAGTTGATTTAACTGTTTAATCTTTACCCTTTGAATTGCCTGATTTATTGACAGAATAAGCTGGATGTTTTAGTATTTTATAGATGCAGCCAAAGGCACACACCAAATAAGCGAACTGAATAGGAAAATGCTTGTGACAGTTATGCCTGAGGGCACTGTCAAGCTCCCCTGGCATTCTACAAGATCCCTTTCCAGGGAAACCAAAGGGCATGACAAGACCAATTGTCAGATCAGGCCAGCATCAAGTATTAGTAACCATGGGAAAATGTAGAGACTGGTGGCAGAGTTGGGTCAGGAGCTAAGTACCAGGTCATGTCAGTCATTTGTGAGCATGTAAGTGACCTCTCTGATTTTCTAATCACATGTGAATGGGAAGATCATTTGTTTTCAAGATAAAGATTAACATAGGAAACTCCTGTGGCCTGGGCCATGTGTTTTTCAATGATTCAGTAACTGAAAAAAAACCACTTATTTAAACTTATTTAAATTGAGGGAAGAGGGAGGGGATATTTATAGAAGTGTACAACCCCAAACTAGCAAGGAAATGAATCAGCTCTAATCATTACTAACCAGACCTCACCTGGAGTATTAGATTCCTTTAGAAAACCATCCTTTAAAGAGATATAATCAGACTGGAGTCCTTCCAGAAGATTACTAGTGTGATGAAGGCATTCCAAGCCATGGCATAAGGAACCCAAGATGTTTAATTGGGAGTGAAAAATGTTTTAGGGAGGCTGCCTTGTCCATGAGGGATTACATTTGTTCTGTATGGCTACTTATGACAAATGTAGGAGATTTCAGCTCAATTTCAGGAAGAACTTTCTATCAGTTGACACTGTCCTAACAAAAATGAGCAGTCTTGATAGTGTCTTCTATTATTATAGGTCAAGGTACAAAGATGTAGGCTGAACAATGAGCAGGAAGAGGGAGAGGGCATTCCTGAAAGTGCATGAATGCTTGGACTAAGTCAGTTGTTGGTAGAGTACTGGATCTGTATGACTAGTTAAGGAAGATTCAAAAAAATTGAAAATACTGACATAGGTTTCTAGCTTTAAAAATTTTTTTAACCAAGTGAGGCCTGATAAGGTTTTGGGGATGATACATTTTGGCAATGGATAACACTTTCTTCTCTTCCAGAGTCTGAATTTGGAGCCAGGCTGCCTGAGTTTGAATAAAGACTGGGCCACTTACCTTAGGAACATCCCTTAAACTCTCTGTGCCTCAGTTTCCTCATCTTTAAAATGGAATAACAATACCTACCTCAAAGTGTGAAGCATGTGAACAGTTCCTTGTTCATAATGAGTGTTCTATTAGCTATTAGCTCTTAATTGAGATATAGGTACAAGAGTTAGCTGGGAGATAAAATATCACTGCCAGTTAGCACTGTTAAAGCAGAAATGAAGATTGTGGCTTTAAATCTGCAGACAAGTAGGTGTGCTAATACTTTGCCCCTGCTTAGCTCACCCAGCTAACCATTGTCCCTGCTGGACAACTATAGATTTTCTCTGTCAGAATTGGTCCCTTTCCTATTTGGCAAAAATATGAACATCAGTGGTCAAGTTGGCTCAGAAAGTGAGAAACTCAGAAGGAGGCAAGTAGAAGATGTTCAGTTCCTTCTTTGAAACTTACTTAATCAAATAATGCGCTCCTCCTATGGTATTGAGTAAATAAGAGGTAAGAGAGAGAGGAGTATTATTCTAGCGAGCTCTCTTCCCATTGAGATCTGAGGCAAGAAATGAAGGTTCACTTTCTAATAGGACACAAAGGAAAAAAAAAATACTACCATTTGAACACCATCATTTCATACCCCCAAATACAATGAAGGGAAATCCTTTAATAAAATTACTTTTCCATCACATTGCCCTTCTTTTTCACAAACCTGTGAAATTTCATTAGGATTTGTCTGGCATTAGTCCCTGGACTAGCCTCTGGGAGCTGCTGAAGTAGATGACTTTTAAGATCCTTCTAACCATGAGATGCTTTAATTCTATGATAGAATTTAACTTGTACCTGGTCACAAGAAGAGAACCAAGGGAATGAACCTGGTCAAAGAGCAGGCAGATCCTAAAAATGTGTTTGTTAAAGGGTTGGCAGTCAGGCCCAGAGCAGGGTATTTTTTTCTTCTTGGAATTGTTAATCATTTTTCCCCATTGTCAACAAAAATAATTTATCTACAAAGGCCAGAGGGTTGTTGTGAGGAGAACCTGATATTGAACTTCTGTGCCCAATTTTTGGCTCAGGGATTTCCATCGCCAGCACGTGCACCATGACAGTTGGAAGAAAAGACAGCGATGTCAATTTTAGCATCTCTCTCTCTCTCTCTCTCAGTAATAACATTTCAAATGTTTTTGTTTCTTTGTCTTAGTATTTTATTACTAGCTTGTTGTTCTCCTCATCCCACATGTGGTCCCACTCCCCCCTCCCCTTGCGAACTTAGGAAGCTACATTGCAGCAAATTGAAATAGAAAACCACATATCTAGGGTGATTTATCGTTAATGTGAAATTCTATCCTAACCTGAAAGTCGAGGAGCAGGAATCCCAAGCTATTTCAAAATTCATATTACAAGACAGACAATCAGATGCTCCCAAACCACAATCTCTTGTACTCTATTAATCGTACACTGACAGAACCCTTTGGTTGCATTTGTATTTCCAAATAAATACAAACATATGTCACCATTTTTTATTGATATTGGACTTTTCTGGGAAGGAAATGCTGTTAAATTATAATAAATGGTGTCAACTAAAACAAATAGTGCAAAACCCATTAAGAAGGCATTTGCTGCAGAACTTGGTTTGATTTGTTGGCGTCAGTTGAAATCATGTCAAAATAATGTCAAAATAATGTCTTCGGAAACCAAATAAAAATTTGTTTGCAAATTTGTCTGCAGCAAGCATTTCTAGAGCATAAAAATCCTTAAGAATCAATATGGTTTTATTCAGTATGCAAATGTATTGAAACGCATTACACCAAAAATTCCATTGCTGGATTATATTATAGTGTTAGTGAATTAATAAATAATAATAGGTAATAAATAATATAGTGACTGAATTAGATAATACATTTATGATGAAGTAGAGAAGGAAAAGATTAAGGGGGATAGTCTTGGGAGAAGATCAATTTTCAGATAAGCTAAACTAACATTTTATATTCAGAGAATTAATGGAGTTTAGTCCTGTAACTCACTAAGTCCAGTTAAACTAAATTTCACTGCAGCCTTTACAAAAGGAAAGGAACTGCAAAATGCCTAGTTCTGAAGTGATAACCATTTGAGTTCTAATATTAGTCAGCCTGCATCTATAATTTGCATAACTATGTTTGCCTTCCAGGTAATTGGAAATTTAATTGCTATCAGAATAAAATTTGAGTCTTATTTCCAAATGATGCAAGTACAGTGTATCCCAATGTGAAGTCTTGAGAGTGACTCTAATCAGACAAACAAGAGGGATGCAGTTAGAATTGGGATTTCAATATAAAATAAAAAGAGCTCATCTTCAGTATACCCCAGGTCTTCTTCTTCGCCTATCCTTTTTCTCCTTTCTCTTTTCACTGCCTTCCAGGGCACAGTTCTCAAAAACAAAACAAAACAAAACAGAACAAAACAAAACAAAACACACACCTTACCAGTGGTGTTTAAGCTAAGTCTTTCATTCTTGGCCCTCTGTGTCCCGCTCTCACCAAAACAGATCTCATTCTTGGCATGTTTAAAGGAGAGAATTTGATAAACTAGTTAATGTCTTTATACCTTACCTCTTACAGGTGGTTTATTTTTCTTTTCTCAAAGTAAAAACAAAACAAAAACAAGCTAAATCTCAACCACCAGCTTCAATCACCATAATTTCATAAAAGAAAGGGCACTTTAATGCCCCACCTCCCATAATGAAAGTAAAAAGGACAGAATCATCAAAGGATAAAAGACAGTTGGTTTCTTTGAAAACATTTAGCTTTATGACAAACTCTCATTACACTTACTGATCTTATTTTTCTAATTTGTAAAATATAAGTGATACTTCATCAAAGCCCAGCCCTATTTTGTAAAGCTGGTGTTTGAAAAATGTTATTTTAAACTGAACGTGTTGCTGTGATGTTCAGAAGGGAGGGCTGTGGTTCTTGTTACTGATTTTCTGTGGTGGAGTGCAATATTGAAACAAAGCAGGAGGAGGCTATGGGGCTCATCTTCGGGATCAGACAGTAACTGCAGGCTCTGGGGTAAAGTAGAATGCATGGAGTACATGAAAGATACCTAACGCCTGATCAGTGACAAAGAGTGGTGTGGGGTCTTTACAAACCTGGCTGCTCAAGGGGAAATACCTGTAGGTTCTTTTCCTGGCTCTTACAAACTCTTTGACATGCATAGTTGGAATTGTAGGGCTTGGTATGGGGGGGGGGGCCTGGCCTTTCGTTATTCATATCACACTTTGTAGACAGCTTCCTTGTTGCAATGATTGGATACTGCAATTCCCTTTCCTCTGTAAAGCATCACTGATATTACCCCATTCCAGGTTGGCAAGATAGCATTTTAAAATTTATTTGAATTTTGCAAAGTGTTCTGTAAGCAAAGTCTTTTAGGATCAGGGAGAGCCAAGTCGTTAAATTATGCATGTATTATATCTACATCATATATTTGTACATTAATTTGTATTCCAACTTCCAATACAGATCATACTAGTTTCTTTTTTTTTTCCCTTTGCAAATAAAGGACCAAAAGAGCTTAATCAGAGCTTGAACTAAGTGTTGTCAGGGTTCTAGCTTTGGGGGTTGTTAGAAGCATTGTGAGGAAAAATCCAACAGAACAATGCCTTGTTAGCTGTGAGTGAAACCTAGAGACCATCAGAGGGAGTACTTTAGCTGCTGTGAAAAGGCTCAGAGGGAGACAGATAATAAATGTACAACAAACAATCCAATGTAAGAAATGATCACTATTGCAAAATGAGACTGAAAGCCTTTTTTTTTTTAAAGCAATTTCTCCAGATGAAGTTCCAACTCTGGCCATGGCCAATATTAGCTGGATAATCCTTTGAATGTGGCTAATGTGGAATCTTGCAAGGACAAAGAGGATTTGCTCACTAACCGGTAAGAGAGGTACTGGTCATTGGTCATGCATGCTTGCATGTGCTAATAGTTCTGGTCTTTAATGGTACCGATTTAATGATGATATTATGCCTTTTTAATTGTTCGCTTATGATTTGACATTAGCCATGCCTTTCTGATGAATATGAAGCTTTCTTGACCAGCACTGACATTAGCTGAAACCCTGATCTTTAACTTGTCAGTTCCTCCCACGTTTCCCTTGTCTTTTCCTTCCCTAGTGCCTTGGTACTCTATTGACAGCCCCACTTGAATCTCAAACCACTCCCTACCCTATTCCCAAATCAGTTTTTAAAATGACAGAAAATATGCCAACAAACTCAGACCTCTTAATGGAGCTTGAAACACTGAGCCAAAAGTGAGCTTTATGCATTCATTTCACCACTGAATTTCAGTGCTCCCCACCCTTTTATCTAAGTGACTTTTGCTTTAATATCCCAGTGTACAGCTTGCTCAGTAATTCTGCCTTGTGTACCTCCAGGGCTGTGTCCCCACCCTGAACCTTGCCTACTTCCTGCCAATCTTTTATCCCTAGACTCAGTCCGTCCCAGTCCACTCCATGTTATCCTATCAACTGACAAGATATGGATGAGTCATGATGATGACAGACACTATGATTGATTTTCTGGGGTGGAACCTTTCTAGAATTTCTTGTTGCTCAGTTGAATCTCATCCCCCTGATCCCTGCTTGAAGCTGTGGATGCTGCTCTGGAAATCTCAACTGCTTTGACTGAGGCCAGCCTCTACATTCTGGCCAAGTTCCCTCAGCACCTATCTAGTTAATGGGTCTTTTGCTTGATCCAATTTCCTCTCTCATCATACTTTATGGTTAAATCCATCTATTATTTGTCTTTTGTAGATACTGCAAAAATCTCTACCCCCCAAATCTCCATCAGTGATAACTGAAATTTATTGCTATTAAAAATTCAGCTCTTTGAGATAGGGGATTATGTTTACAGCAGACATCTGTAAAAATGCATACATTCCATGGGTCTTAGAAAAAGTAAGCTAGGCTAGGTTATGGTAATGAATCAACCCAAATATGTAATGTCTCAATGTAGTAGTTTATTTCTTGCTCACATAGCAGTCTGTGTATTGTTAGGCCAGTAAAATGGTTCTCTTTTCCACAGTCATTTAGAGATTTGGATTTTCCCCATTTTGTGGCCCCTCAATTCCTTAGGGCCTCATAGGCATCTACACCCAGCTGGTGAAGAGAAGAGTGAACCTGAAGTGTCAAACCCTTTTCTTAAAAAGTAATTTTTTTTTCCTCTGGGGGTGGTTCTTGAAACTTATTCTCACATGTCATTGGTCAGAATTTAATCTTGTGGTCTCATCTAAGTATAAGGGAAGATGAGGAATGTAATCTAGTCATGTTATGGGGTGGGGGAGAGGGAGAACAGATTTGGAGGACAGCTAACAGCCTCTGCCATACTAAATAAGGATGACACACTAATTCATTTTCAACCTTTGATACCTTAACACACTTTTGTGCATTAAATTACTAATACTTTAGGAAGCAGATTACAAAAGAATAGGATATAGGTTAGGGGAGTGAAATAGGGGGGATTAGAGAAATATATTGCCAAAATATGGGTAAGTGATGGGAAAAGTTAGGTTTCTGTGAGGTGACAAATTTTGGGGGACAGGACCCTTAGAAAATTGGGGGTTCATATGAGAGTAGTATTGAGAATAGGAGAGTCAGAGGTATGGAAACAATGTAAAGATAGAGAGGATATCTCAGTTTTGTTTCAGGTTAGACCTGGTCCTAATATCTATATTCAAAATGCTTGCCAAGTGAGGGTCTGCAAAGAGTGAATAATCCAGTTTTGTGCTTATTTCTGTCAGTCATGTGTCTTTGTCAGGGAGTGGAGCAAAATACTTCCAAGGCCCTGTTCTCAGTGTGCTCCATCAGGTTCTTGTTTCTCATAAGATTTTTCAACTTAGTGCCAAACCAGAAGAATCAAAAACTTATCCATTTCATCAATTTTTGGCCTTTGCTCAGGTCATAATGAAGCATATAGCTATCCATTTGGTGTCAGGCTGCCCACTGGGAGCTTTATTATATATGAGGCAAAATCTTTTCATAAAAGATTGGGTTCTGTTTCCTGTTGGACTGACCTCTATTTCATTTACGTCCTCCCTTCCTCCATAACCCTACAAGCTGTGAGAGATTGACCCATGCTGGCAACTTACCGACATATCCTTAACCACCTGGGCTTGAGCATGAGTTGATTCAGCAGGAAACAGGGAGGTGAATGGGAGGCTGGAACTTGCCAAGCAGTGAGCCGCAGCTGTGATCTACAGAGCTGTTAATGGAGCTGAATCTGATTTGTGTTTAGCTGAAAGCACTTTGCAAAGGCAGACAGGAGGCAAAGGTCTGGAGATGTAGAGGCATCGATAACCATAGCTTTTTTTAGCCTGTGTCCTGGATATTTTCAATGAAAAGAATCATTGAAGGTGGAGAGTCATGAGCAGTCAACCCATTCTCGATAAATAGATTTCTAAGGGTCTTAGGGCATTGTTAGTGGTGGATGGATATCCAAGTAATGTGATATAAGACTGCTTCAAGGTATCCTTTTCATGCAGTGTCTTAAACCTACCATTAAAGATCATGCCTTTAAGAACTTTTAAAGCAATTTTAATAAACTAAATCTATTTAATAAACATGTATGTAGCACTTACTATATGCTAGGCATTGTCTGAGGGCCTCAAATATTAATACATACATTCCTTATAACCATCCTATGAGGTAGGCACTATTTTTAGTATTCCTATTTTATAGATGAGGAAACAGAAAGTGGCCAGAAACCACACAGCTAGCAAATGGCAGTCAGGTTTGCAAACCCAGGCAGTCTGGCTCCAGAGTCTGTACTCTTAACCATTATACTATGCTAACTCTGATAGTACAGAATGTTACATTGATTTTGGGGTGTGTCACCCATTCCAAGAGACATTTGTTTACCTAATCATGCTACCATTCCTTATTCCTAGTAGAGAGCAAAACTGTGCATGTTTTGAAGAGAAAAGGACATAAGATGTCCTGAGAAGGTTGTTGGGGGAAAGAAGATGTCAGGATGAGGGTCTTGTTAAAGGGCTAGATCCCTGAATAATTATGTTCCCTAAACATGCACCGTTCAAGGACTAGTGCTTTCACCTATAGTCTTCTAGTTTGTATGAATTTGATTTAGTGATTAGCATTTTCAGTCTCATCTCTTATTTTTTATTTTATTTTATTAGTATACTCAGATGTGATATAAGCTGGACATAAACAAGTGGACTCCCATTCACACAGGGAACAAAGGATGGTTTGGGCTGAATGGGATGACATTGGTGACCATCTTAAAACTGGTTTCCAGTTCTGTATTCCAAGTCAGTATACCTTGCTTTCCCAGGACAGGACTGTTTCCTCTTAGCTAGCTTCCCCATGGACAATTTGTTACTGGATGCTGCTCTGTGATCACCCAAAGCTCCCATTAGCTTTCCCCCATCCTGCTCCTTCCTCACACTCTATTGACACCACGTTGCAAAAGGCCACTGCTATCTCTCCAGAGTGTTTTTACCTGGTGACACATAGCCCTTGACTTTCAGTCTATAGCTGGCTCTTTTACACACACCTTCTGTGGCTCTTCAAGTCTTCAATTTTCTGCATTAAACTTCTATGTCTCACTAAATATTCCAGAGGAATATCTGATGGAAAAGGGAGTGCTGATGATTTTGGTGTGTATTACCCACCAATCTTTGTCCTTGCAACAATTTTCCCAGCCGAATACTATAATTAAGTTAGTCAGTCAGAAGAAACTCGAGTGCCTACTATGCACAGGATGTTAAATATGCCACTGCATGCCCCAGGTCTGAGCTAACCTCACTAGACCATTATATTCTCTGCTCTGAGAGAAAGAAAAGATATCTTGACTGACAGACTTTCCTTTCCCTGTGTGTAACTGGGGATTCAGCTCCTACACTTTGGTGCTGAGCTCCTTGTCTTCATAATTAATGCTAAAAAGAACAGATTTGGAAAGAACAAGGGAACAAGAGGCTAAATCTCCAGAGGGAGCCTTAGAAATGGACTTCGGTGCATTTTCCCTCACACCGTTAATCCCCCATGGTCACATGCGGGGAATACAAATGCTCTTCTCAGACCCGCCAGTTCAATCTCACCATAAAAAATTTGACCTATCGCCATTGTGAGGAGCAAAGCTTTGAACAAAGCAGCTGCCAAAAGGACTTTGTCAAGCTGGAGATGAATTATTAATATAGCTCTGGAAGGGAATGGCATCAGAAACCAGGCTTTTTATTATTTACACTAATGAGCTGGAAGAGGATGCAGTGAAGAAAATCCCTAGTTTGGAGAATGCTATATTTTGAAGTGCAACAAAGAGTGTAAAACCAATGAAATCCAACAAATGTAAATTCAGACTAATATGTCTCTGAACAAAAAGCTTAGAGAGGGAATATTTTCCTGAGCAGGAAAGGGCTAAAGCAGGGTGTCAAGTCATTACTGAAATTCCCTACGGTCAGTTTGCTTGAGAATGAAGCTCAGACTTAGGAAGGAAGAAAAATAAGCCCAGATTGCCTGCTGGACAGACACAATACAATGCACCTATCAAAGGAGGTAGCCTTATCTCTATTAGAGATGTGTGCCCAGTATAATACACCATTCATCTCTTATCTGGGTTGAATGGAAAATTATTCTAATACAATATCATATTCCGCTCTTCAGAGGGATTCCAAATCTTCACAGCTTGATTGGCAGAGGCACGTGTGCATGTGCAGGCTTTCTGTGTACTTCTTGTAATGCTAGCTGCTTTCCTTTTGCTACATACAGAGCCCTCTTTCCCACCAATAACCTCCGTCCCTTCATCAGAAATGATATCTTTAACCCTCTCTTTCTTCACTAGCCATGTATCCCAAATACTGTTCCCTATAAGCCCCAGTCTGGCAATCCCAGAATTGATCTCTGCCTTTACAGGAAGCATAACAATCTCCTGAGATGAGAGATGAGGCAACATGGTGCCCCATTAAATTAGAACCTCCCCAAAGTGGTATTTCTTTTTTGTTTGAATTGTACTTTATCCTATATTATACCTCTGAATTTCTGGACATTTGGTCACTTGTCTTCCTCCACATTTCTACCACTTACACAGCTCCCAGTTTTTGTCTTAAACATCTATGGTCTCTTGGTTATTGGTTGTTTATCAGACTTAAAAAATCTTATATATTTTTATTAACTAATATCATCATAATAAACTTAATTTTGTAAATAAATTAAAAACAAACACATGTTGTCCTAAAATTTTTCTACAACTTAACTAATTTAGGCATTAAAAGAGTCCTAGGATGTAGATTTATTTTATTCCCATTTATAGATAATCAAGTGATACATGGAGGAGTTAAATAACCAGTACTGAGCCACATAGCTAGTAAGTGGCATGCAATCTGAATAGAATCAAACTCTGAGATAAGGGTTCAGAGCTCAATACTGGTTTAAGAGGAGGAGATTAATACAATAACTAATACTGAGGAAGGTTCCTGGTGTGAAGATGTGCTTAACTAAGTGGCAGATAGGAACCACTCACTCGCCTTTGTGAAAGTTCTTGATCAACTCTTTTTTCCAACCTCATCGCCACTCACAAGTGGTTAAACTAAAAGAATTCTAATGCATTACCAGGTATAAACTAGTGATTGTAAGTGATTTATTGAATAGCTACTTATAACATAGTGAGTGACAATGACCTTCCACACCAACCTTACAGCTTAGGCTATATTTTGGGTTTAGCACTCAGACATCAAGTCTACCCACAAAGACACAACATATTTTATTTGTAACAACACCTCCACATAAAAATTATATACAGATGCATTCTTATCATAAGAGAATATGCAAGGGCTACATTGCCACTTTGCTGGAAAAACAAAACAAAACAAAACTCTTTTTATATTTTTTAAATTTTTTTTTATATTTCTTTATTGAGTTCAGAGAGGAAGGAAGAGGGAGAGAGATAGAAACATCAATGATGAGAGAGAATCATTGATGGGCTGCCTCCTGCATACCCCCCACTGGGGATCGAGCCCGCAACCCGGGCATGTGCCCTTGGCCAGAATAGAACCTGGGACCCTTCAGTCAGCAGGCCAACACTCTATCAACTAAGCCAAATTGGCTAGGGCAAAACAAAACACTTTTTAAAAACAAATGAAGCATTAGGCACTACTCCAACCCATCTAGAAGTTATTCCAGATGGCTTCTCAGGAGGTGGTATAGAAAAGTTCCAAAATCTGTAGTGATTGATTTAAAAACTAAATTCAAGAATGCTATATATCACATGATCTCACTCATTTGTGGAATATAATGAACAACATAAACTGATGAACAAAAACAGATCCAGAGACAGAGAAACATCGATCAGAACCTCAAACCTCAGGGAAGGTAGGGGAGGATTGGGGTAGGGGGGAGAAATCAACCAAAGGACTTATATGCATGCATATAAGCCTAATCAATGGACACAGACAACAGGGGGGTGGGGGCATAAATGGGGGGTGGGGAGTAATGGGGGAATAAGGACACATATGTAATACCTTAATCAATAAAGAAATTTTTTAAAAAAAGAATGCTATAGCAACAGACTTATCAAGATTGCCACAGTATAACCTAGAATGCATCCATGTTTGCACTCTCATAGACTAAAGAATGAGGCATTTTAAGTAGCAGTGACTGATGGGATGGCTTTACCAAGGGGTCTTGGAAGTATGGAACCTAAGGCAATCCAAATAGGCAAGTGTTGGTTATGTTCCAGGAAAGGCCAGAATTGGCAGAGGGAAGATCATTTTCAGACTTTGTAAGACTGTTGTCAACAGTGTTTGGAGTGGTATCTAAGAAGGATGATCTTGGAACAAGACACATTAAAGGGATTTTCCAGTGACTACTTTGTGCATGATGGTACAGTGGAGAACTGAATAAAAAATCACTCCATAGGAGAAAACCTCTTTCTGAATCCCACACTTGGTGACAAGGTAATTAAACTCATATCCCTTCTCAGTTATGTTTGTTGCAGGACAACCAATTCCCAGAGACACTGTATCAGAATGCAAAAAGTGATCTTGACCAAGTAGAGTTGGTTCAATCACAGACCAGAATATAGAAGAAGTACTATACATCTTACGGACGCTGACTTTTGCTCAGAAAAGCCAAAATCATGCACACACAGATGATAGTAACGTCACAAAATCCTTCATGATTTTGATTGTCAGCTCCCAACCAATGACCATTGAAAAACACAGGAAATTGTTTATCAGACTTCTGACCTACTGCTTGCCCTCATCTTCTCTGTTCCCTTTTGCTCTGACTCTAGCTTACTTAGCCTCCTGGACCCAGACTCATTTCCTGCTCTGATTTCTAGAACCTACATAATCTCTACTAAAATTCCTTACTTGTTGGCTTCCACAAATGCCTTCTCTCTTAGGTAGTACTTTGATTTGCTGTTATTAATATTCTGGAGTGATGCCAGTCTGTACTGTATTTTTCCAATAAGGCTTTGGGTCAGTTTGGAGAGAAATAAGAAGATGGCGAGGTGTGTGTGTTTGTATGTGTGTTTATATGCACTTAGGGAGCTAGTTGGAAATGACTTTGATCACTTTCTGTTAAATATCTAAGTAAATATGGATGGCAGGATATTTTATTGTTTTTTAATTTTAATTAATTTTGAGAATAACTTTTTGGTTTTATCATTTTTTAGTTTTTCTACTTTATTGCATTTACTGGGGTGAAATTCATTAATAAAACAAGGCAGGGCATTTTAAAATGATCTTAAATAGTGTCAATGATATTGGCTTATAGTGATAGACCTGGGCTATAGCTATCCTAACCTTGAATCTTGAGTCAGGAAGGCCTTTGGCAAAGTTTGGGGAGGAGGTTTAATCTGATTCATCTGCTCTTATTAGTGGAGCATAATATAATGCACACACACATTTTTTTAAGTAGCAATGGTTATGACTGATCACAAATGTTCTTTGGCATTTTACAGTTTAAAATTATATTAAAATATATTCATTTTAATCTTTTTATTAGGTTGAACTGTATGAAATTGCCAAATTTGAACATTTGGAACTACAAAACTGAAATAGCAATTTCATACAGTTCACTCTCATAGTTTAGAGACTAAGAAACTGAGGCTTAGCAAGATTAAGTGGCTTCTCCAAGGTCACCCATTTACACTAAAATAGTAGAGCTGGGATTCAGATTCCTCTGTCTCACTTTCATTTTCTCCATTGTTCCTTTCCTTTGTTTCAAGTTCAAGATTCTGTAAAATAGCACTGGCTACAAGTTCCAGAGCTCAAGTATTAGTTTTAATCTATACTGGCCCACTGGAATTGATTTTGAAATGCCCCTGAACATTTTAAGAACAGCTTCAAAAACCTAAAATTGACAAACATTTAATAAATCTTCACACAGCCCTAGCCGGTTTGGCTCAGTGGATAGAGCATCAGCCTGTGGACTGAAGGGTCCCGGGTTCAATTCTAGTCAAGGGCACATGCCCGGGTTTCGGGCTTGATCTCCAGTAGGGGGCGTGCAGGAGGCAGCCGATCAATGATTCTCTCTCATCATTGATGTTTCTATCTCTCTCTCCCTCTCCCTTCCTCTCTGAAATCAATAAAAATATATTTAAAAATAAAAATAAATCTTCACACAAATAGTAATGCCCCACCTTTGTGTCCTTTGCTTTGGATTATGACAGTATCTGGATCTCTGTCTTACTTCTGTTTCTCCCTTGTTCCCTACTTCAAATTTTAATTTGCTGTCTCTTTTGTCACCTTCACTTATCCACTCCCATCCCCACCCCACCTGCAATTTTTTGTCTTGAGCTTAAGCTCTTGAGCTTTCTTTTTTTTTTTTTAGGGGTCTTTTCCTTGGCCAAGATCCGAATGTATCATTAAGCTCAATTCAATTCATTTTCCATATAACATTGTAGAACAGAAAAACTGGAGTGTGGAGTCAGACATTGCAGCAGGGGCCAGAGACACTTGGTCTCTAAGAGATTCTTGTTTTCTTACAGGAAGAGCTTCAGGAAGAGTCTGGCAGGTGCCCCACTCTGCAAAGCTGCTAATGCTGTCCCAGAGGAATACCCTTCAGACCTGAACAGCCTCCTCTCTCTCCTGGGCCATAATACTATCCTGAAGTGGTGCTTCACTTAATTAAGTCAAACTGGCGAACACTGTGCATATTAATGAGCACTCTAATAAGCATTAATATTTGATGTTCTCCGTTAACAAACTATGACAAATTTTGGTTTGACATTGTGCCAAAATGAGGATGACTGGTTGTTTAAAGCTGTAAATTCAAAATCTTCCTCTGGGACATGGAGGGCTGCTCATTAATACTTTTGGAGCTCCCAATGTCAAATAAGACAAATAAATGGCCGGATATGATTCCCATTGCCTCTTCCCCCACCTGCCTTCATCTCTCCTGTTTTTTAAAGCAGACTCTCTCCTTAAGGCATACGCACACACTTACCAAAAACCACTTTTCACTTTAGATTATCAGAAAAATGCTCACATCTTGGGGGTTACTAGACCTAGTAATTGCCTGAAAATTTTCAGATAATGAAAATTCCAGCTTCAAACCACAAATGCTTGGCAGGGATAAATAGATGATGGAGAGATGTTTCTTTTAATTGAGAGTTGGAAACTGCATTATAATTTTTTAAAAGAATCATATTTTGTTCTATTGCTAGTTGTTAAATAAGAAAAGTACAAGCAATGATGTGTTTAAGGCACACATCAAACCCAGAAGGAAGAATAGACATGATGGCATGGGCATGAAAAGGTCATTTGGCTCCAAACTTTCTTCCCATAGGCCTGCCAAGGGGCCCAAATTCCTGTCATTAGATTTTCTTTTTAGGGGTTTTCTGTTTTAATAGAGCTAATGTTTTATATTACCTGGGAGGGGTAATCCATTAGTTACCTGGTAACAGGATTTGATTATTTCATTACATTCATTGCCACTCTGCAGATTGTGGAATTAAGGGTCTAAATATAGAATGAGTATATTTTATTGGAAAAATAAAGGTGGGATTTCTTCCCAGACTAATGGGGTGACCTGGGTAGCCACAGGAAAGTCATGGGGCAGGAGGTTACCAGGTATCTGAGTATGGATGAACACCAAATAGTAACTTTTTCCTGTTTTCCAAATTTTCTGAATTTCGTATAGATCTTTCCATTCAAGGTCTACTAAAATGAGGACAAGGGCTAGATCTAGAATGTAGAGATCTAGAATATGGGTTTTGCTTCCAGATAGTACTGGGTTAATATCCCAGCTCAAACAACTCTTAGCTGTGCAGTCTTGTGGAAATCACTTAACTATTCTGAGCCTCAACATCCTCAATAGGGAAATGGGGAAGATAACAGCTATCTCACAGGATTGTTGTATGGATTAACATGATTTATGCGAAGAGGTTACCTTAATAGCTGACAGTAAATGCTAAAAAAAATGATGGCTATTTGCCCTGGCTGGTTTAGGTCAGTTGGTTGAGCTTTGTCCTATGCACCAACAGGTCACTTGTTCAATTCCTGGTCAGGGCACATACCTGGGTTGTGGGCTCCATCCCCATAGGGGGCGTGCAAGAGGCAGCTGATTGATGTTTCTCTTTCATTGATGTTTCTATCTCTCTCCTTTTATCTTTCTATCTCTAAAATTAATAAAAATATATATTTTTTAAAAATGGTGGATGTTATCTTTTTGTAAATTGATCTTTATGATCTGGTGTTTGGAATATGCAAGACCTCAGGGTTCTCTCTCTCATTCTCCCTTTCCTTCCCTCTCCCACTCCCTTCCTCTGTCTCCACCTCTGTATTACTTTTTTTTTCATTACCTCAGTTGTGGATTATCTATGGAGTATTTCTCTTTTTCAGATAGTCTTCCTTAATTAGCTACTGTGTTCTCAGGTCTATCTCCCCTGGCTCCCTTCTCATTGTGTTCTTCTGGATGATTTTACCACTGTTCAGGGAAACCCCTAATGAGTTCACAGCACATCTGCCTTCCTGATCATAGAAGGAATTTCAAATCCAAGATGAAATGGCTTTTGGATTTACTGTGACATTATTTCCCCTTTCACTGCTGCACATAATAAAAGTTGTTCTCTCAATATGTTACCTTTTTACCTGCCAGTGATGTGGAACGAATAAATGAGACAGTAATTTGGTGTAGAGGAAAGGAGGTAGAAAAGAGGTGGTGGATTTTGTGGGGATTCGCTCTGTTGCTACAAAACCCAGGAGTAAATGTTGGCAGTGCTTGTAGTCATGTAGCCACATTGAATGTGACAGGTAGATTCAGTCATTTTACACCTACTTACCTTTTGTGTATCTAGCCCTATGCCAGGTGCCCTGAATCTATTAAGACTTAGGAGATACTATTCCTGACCTCAAGTTGCTTAAAATCTAGCTTGGAAGTTGATATTACTTATAATCCTATATAATAAAGAGGTAATATACAAATTGACCATCATGCCCTCGCACAAGATGGCCACCCCCATGTGGTCACAAGATGGCCACCACAAGATTGCTGACAGGGGAAGGCAGTTGTGGGCAATCAGGCCAGCAGGGGAGGGCAGTTAGGGGTGACCAGGCCAGCAGGGGAGGGCAGTTGAGGGTGACTGGGCCTGCAGGGGAGGGAGGGCATTTGGGGGGGACCAGGCCTGCAGGGAAGGGAAGTTGGGGGTGACCAGGCCTGCAGGGGAGGGAAGTTTGGGGCAACCGGACCTGCAGGGGAGGGAAGGCAGTTGGGGGGACCAGGCTAGTAGGGGAGGGCAGTTAGGAGCAACCAGGCCAGCAGGGGAGAGCAGTTGGGGGTGACCAGGCCTTCAGGAGAAGGCAGTTGTGGGCAATCAGGCCAGCAAGGGAGGGCAGTTGGGGGGAACCAGGGCTGCAACGGAGGGCAGTTAGGGGTGACCAGACTGGCAGGGAAAGGCAGTTAAGGGCGACTGGGCCGGCAGGGGAGGGCAGTTGGGGAGACCAGGCCACCAGGGGAGCAGTTAGGCGTCAATCAGGCTGGCAGGGGAGTGGTTAGGGGGTGATCAGGCCAGCAGGCAGAAGCGGTTAGGCGCAATCAGGCAGGCAGAGAGGTGAGCAGTTAGGAGCCAGTGGTCTCAGATTGTGAGAGGGATGTTCAACTGCTGGTTTAGGCACTATCCCCTGAGGAGTCCCAGATTGGAGAGGGTGCAGGCTGGGCTGAGAGACACCCGCCCCCCCCCCAGTGCATAAATTTCATGCACTGGGCCTCTAGTAGTTAAATAATATAATAGTTCAAGGAGGCACCGCAGAGTAATGGCATGTCTCCAGCATTCTGCAGAAGGTGGCGGCACCCACAGGAGTCTGAGGGCTCTGGGGAGGCAGGAGAGTTTTCCATATAGCCAGAGCATGCAGCTTGGGGATCATTTTGCTCTGTGTTCCCTGCCCTCAGGCTACACCATTTGTGCCACCCACGCCCTCCAGTGTGATGTGGAGGAGCTGTCTCTGCCTGCAGGACTGGTGGCGCTGTCTCCTGAACCAACCCTCCGGTGGTCCCACGGCCTCCGTGGGGATGGGGGCAAACATCTCATTCCCATTCCGGGCCTATGCTCCCTGGCAGGTAAGGGAAGCCAGGGCATGTTCCCCTTTGGCCAGGGACGAAGGTGGGCTGAGAGTTTCTGACATGCTGCGTGGGGTAACTGAGGCAGGGCTCAGGCTTATGGCATTACACAGGCCAATGGGGTCCTGTTACAGATTGGGAAAGAGAATCCCAGACTAGGGCAGGGAGGGACACCCCCCAAGACCCCTCCAGGGCACATATCTCTTCAAGGCAGGAGCCAGTAATTGACATTGGGTACTTGCGGTTTTTCTCAAAGTGTGTGGCTCTTCCACAAAATACCACGTGCGGGCGCACACATACAGTGCGATTGAAACTTCGTGGCCCATGCACAGAAGTCGGTTTTTGGCCTGGGCGAGTCTATTTTGAAGAAGTGGCATTAGAACACTCAAGGGGCCAAAGAGCCGCATGTGGCTCGCGAGCCAAGGTTTGCCTACCACTGCCTTAGACCATATCCACTTGCTAAGACCATTATCTTTCCCTTCCAGACTCGTCCAGAAAAAGACCTCCTAAAGTCCTTAAAAATCTCTGACTCCCTGTCCCTGAGTGCTGGCGCCATTTTGGGGCTCAGCCCATCTGGTTTTCCAGATGACCTAATAAATTCATAGTTCTTTACCCCTTTTGGCCTCCTGTGTTCCTCCTTCGGGGACCCTAACATTGTCCATGTTTTCAGACAGGGAAATTTGGGTTCTGTATCAGGACTACTCCAAGGTCACAGAGCAGACTCAGAGGTAAATGGAGGGCAAAAGCTGACTTGTCTGATTGCATTTTGTGTCTTAGGAGCTTGCACAGGTCTTTCAGCCTGGCCACTTTCTCTGCAGGTTTCCTGGCTCTGCCCTATCACAGCCACTGCCACCTCTGCTAAGGAGTTGATTGATACCTTGTGCCTCCTTCCACTTATGACTGATGAGATCTAGGAGAAGGTAGTGACTCTTTCATTGCTTCTGGGGAGAGGTTTTAGGACATGAGTGGGGGTGACTTACTTAAAAGAGTGAAGAGTAGTAACACTGTCCTACATTTAGTTACCTTTCTGTGCTGAAGGCATGAGGCCCAGTGATCTTCAAGACAGACAGACAGACCTTGGTCCCTACCTGCTCATTGTCAAGTGCAGAAGGTTATCATATCCAGGTTAAACAGTAGCTTATAATGCCTTGTGATGAGGGAAGTACAAAGAAGCTGTGCAAACACAAAGAAGCTCCTACTGGGGTGTCTAGAAAGGGTCTTGGGTTTGTGAAAGAACATTTAAACCTAGAGTTAATAGATGAATAGGAGTTTGGTGTAGAGAAGGAGAAAAAGTGTTGGGCAACTAGAACAGATCTAGAGGTGACAGTGGGGTGTGAGGGATCTTGCTGTAATACTGCCTATAGAAAATCTAAAACTCTATAGACATTTTGGTATTATGTCAGGGATAGAAGTTTGAGGTCTGATGCTGGCTAAACCTCTGAGGTACTGTGTGATTTTGGCCTCATTTTCTTATGTGAGTTGAAGGACTATGTTGCCTCTGAGGGTCCTTCTGTTAAGTTCCATAATTTTATACAAATGTTGGATGCAGCTGGGAGCTGAGTTTTCACCTATCAGGGCCTGGGTGAAGGGTCTAGAGGTAGGCCAGGAAGAGCCAGTAAAGAAGAAGAAGGAAGGGCATCTGTGACAATTGTGATATATATATATATATAATATATACACACATACACACACACACACACACACACACACACACATATATATATTAGAGGCCCGGTGCATGAACATTTATGCACTGGAGGGTGGGGTCCCTTAGCCCGGCCTGCCACCTCTCACAGAGTCTGGGAGCCCTCAGGGGTGGAGGTGACCCGGTGATCAGGGGAAGGCGATGCCCCATCACACCTCTGCTGCAACCACTGCCGGCAGCACAAGTCTCGGCTGGCCCTGGTTACCTGAGCCTCGGGTGGCCCTGGGCAGCTGGGCAGCCGCCATATGAGGCTTGCCTGTGCTTCAGTCTGGCCCTGGCAGCTGGGCAGCCGCCATATGAGGCTTGCCTGCATCTCAGGCCAGCCCTGGGCAGCTGGGGGGCTGAGGGGACTGGGGGACTCTGGAGGCAGGCACTCGCCAAGGCCACATGCCTCCCCTGATGAGGCTGAGGGGACTGGGCACTGCCATCTTGTGGCTGTGGGCACTGCCATCTTTGAGGGCATGGCAGTCAATCAGCATATTCCCTCCTTATTGGCTGTGGGTGCTGCCATATTTGAGGGCATGACAGTTAATTTGCGCCACCATCTTTGCAATGGTGTGAGGGTCAATTAGCACATTCCCTCTTTATTAGATAGGATAATTTAGTCTTTGTCTTCTTCCTGGCACACAGCTCTTAAAAGCCATAAGAGAATCTTTTGTTAAAATAGTTGATCTTTTGTCCTCAAGTAACTCCAAAGTGAGAAAGATGAAAGGAGTGTCTTTCAGGTACACCTGAGTTTATGTCAGTGAGGTGACTTAAAAAAATCTCTAAGTATGGGGACTGGTTGCCATGGGAACCAACCATATGATTAGAAGGTTAAACTTTCAGCCCTACCCCCTGACCTCCAGGGAAAGAAGAGGGGCTAGAGATTGACTTGATCATTAATGGTCTGTTTGCCTACAGAATGAAGCTTCCCTAAAATTCCTGAACTATGGGTTCTGAGAGGTTCAGAGAGCTTCTGGGTTGGTGAACATGTAGATATGCTGGGAAAATGGCATGTCCAGAAAGGGCATGGAAGCTGCTCGCCCCTTCTCAGATACTTTCCCTTATGCATCTCTTCCATCTGGTCATTCCTGAATTGTATCCCTTTATAATAAATTGCTAATCTGGTAAGTGAAAAAATATAATAGTTCATAAAACTATCACATAAAAATGAAGTGGGGAAAGTTTTGTGGTGAAAATGGGACCTGAGCTAAGCCTTGAAGGTTGAATGTGGATAGCAGAGGATGACGGAAGGCATCCCAGTTACACACATATTGGTGATGGTAGGGAATAAGGAGAGATACTGCTAGTAGAAAGCCTAGGAGCAGGAATAAATGTGATGTGTACAGAACACAATGAGGAGATCAGTTTGATAGGAACAAAAAGTTCCTGTTGGAAAACAGTGGGAAATATGACTATAAAGCATAAATATGGCTAGTTTCTAAGGGATCTTGAAATATAGGCTGAGGACTTTTTTGTTTTTTTAACTTTTTTGAGGAATAATTGACAAAAGTGATTATATGCATTTAAATTGTACAGAGTGATGATGTGATGTATATATGCAATGTAGAATTATTACCAAGATCAAGATAATTAATAAATCCCTTCACCTTACCTAGTTAACACTGTTAACACTCTTCCTTTTTGTGGTAAGAATGCTTAAGATCTACTCTTAGAGTCTTTCAAGTATATAATACCATATTACTAACTGTTCAGTAGGCTCTACATTAGATCCTCAGAATGTATTCTTTTGTGTGTGTGTGTGTGTGTGTGTGTGGTTTAGAGAAAAAGGATGCACATTTTCTTGTTTAATAAAATAAATTAAATATATGAAGCTTCAGCTCAAACTCTATATAAAATTACAGAGGTCTGAGGCCACCTCAGGCAGTGGGATGATGGGTACCTGGCCCCAAGGTGGACACCCAGCACAGCCACAAGGCTGTATTCTTGTTATAACTGAAATTTTGTATCCATTGACCTGTATCACCCCATTTCCCCTTCCCCCGGACCCTGACAACTACCATTCCATTCTCTGAATCTATTAAATCAGCTTTGTGTTGTTTTTTTTTTAAAGAAAAAAGATCCCATATATGTGATACCGTACAGTATTTGTCTTTCTCTGTCTGGCTTATTTCATTTAGAATGATGCCCTCTATATTCATTCATGTTGTTACAAATGGCAGAATTTCCTTCTTTTTATAGATGAAAAATATTCCCTTTGTGCGAATGTGTGTGTATACATATTGTTAGTGTAGGTAGCTAGCTAGTTTTCAATAAAGGAAGGAAACAAATGGAATCAGACATTAAGCATAATAAACTAGGACGCTGAATTGGATATTAAGCCTGATTCACTAGGAAGTTGCAGCATTCACAGGCTCCCTGGGGGACCGCTGCATTCTCCACTGAAGGGACTTAATACCAGAGCAGGCAAGAAGAATCGGTTTTCCAATCTCCCTGGGGGACAACTGGCCCCTTCCCATAGATTACTGGGGGGGAGGAGAACCAGTAAAGGGTAAATTCTTTTACTGGACACATATACAGTAGAAACCAAATGACGAGGTAAAACTTTGAGGCATGCCTAGTAGGAGCCAAAATGGTAATGAAATCACAAATGAGTGTAGAAAGTTTGAGACCAAACCTGGGAAAAAGACCAGCTTGGATAGGAGAGGACCCAGCACAAGCCCATGAAGGATTAGGAAAGAGATTAGTTAGTTTGAAAGAAAGTCTGATCCCAAGCCTTAGGTAATATAATCAAAGCTTAACACAGTCCTGTCTGGGGTAGTATGCTTTCGTTCATCCGTTTGCCCATTTGTTTGTATGTGTGCTCCCTCTCTATAGCAGCCATGCAGGCCCAATAGCAGGCCCAAGTGCTGTGCCAGACAAAGGCCAAGTGCAGCCTTGGCAGTGGATGTGCAGATGGGAAAATGAGACACAGAGAAGTTCTGTATCTCTGGGTTCTGGCCCTTCTCCTAGGCTTGGTGAGGACAAATTCGGGCCTAAGGCAACAGAGACTGGACTTATTCTGTATCGAGATAGAATGGATGAAACAATAGGTACCTGGGGGCAGTCCTTTTATTTTTTTTCTCCAAAAATTATTATCACTACACCTCATTTTCCTATGCATGGATCCCCAAAATGCTTTCCTTATGACTCCATGGAAGAACCCTATTTCCACTGGCAACAGTATCACATTTTCTTTATTTATCCTACGAAAGACATTTTTCCCATATCTTGGTTATTGTAAATAATGCTACTATAAACACAGGGTTGCATATATCTGTTCAAGATATTGATTTCAATTCCTTTGAATTTTTACCAGGAGTGTGATTGCTGGATCATATGGTAGTAATATTTTTAATTTTTTGAGGAACCTCCATACTGTTTTCCATAGTGGCTAACAATTTTACATTCCCACCAACAGTGTTCAAGGGTTCCCTTTTCTCCACATGCTCACCAACACTTTTCTCTTGTCTTTTTGATAACATATTGAGGACTTTGACTTTACATGGTTGGTAATAGGGAACCATGATATTTTGGAAAACAGGGATATAATGGGATTTGAGAAGAGAGATAGTCAAGGTAAGGATTAGGTGAGAGGCTGTTGCAGTGATATAGGGCCTGCTACTAAAGCAAGGTCGGTAGCATCAACATTAGTTTCCTCTGGGAACTTGTTAGACATGCAGAAGTTTTCTAGGAGTGGCTTATCTAGATGGTTCTGGCTGTGGGTCTCTCATGAGGCTGTCGTCAAGATTTTAGCTGGAGTTGTAATCATCTGAAGGCTTCAATGGGGTTGAAGGATCTCCTTCCAAGCTCACTCATATGGCTATTGGAAGGAGGCTTACATTTTCACTAGCTGTTAGCTGGACATCTCAGTTTGTTACTATGTTGGCCTCTCCATATGCTGCCTGAGTGAGTTCTCAACATAGTAGCTAGTTTCCTCTAGAGTGAGTGATAGAAAGAAAATAGAAAAAAGAATAAAGAAGAGAGAAGAAAGAGAGAGCAACCAAGACAAAAGCCACATTGTCTTCTATAATCTAATCTGAGACATGACATACCTTTAATTCTATCCTATTTTCATGGTCATTCAGACCAACCCTGATAAAATATAGGAGGAAACTACACAGAAAGCAAATATTGGGGATTGGGGATCATTAGGGGCCATCTTGTAGGCTGGCTACCACACCTACTGATTCTGACTTTGCATTTTAACAAGCTTTCCAGGTGATACATATGCATGTTATTCACACTGGTCTAGGGCAATATGCCTGCAATGACGAATGGAGAGGAAGAGATATGTTAAAGAATAAATTGGTGGATTTAGTGGACATAGGGGATGAAATAGAGGGAAGAGTTAAAGTAAAAAATCCAGTTTCTACCTCAGAAGATAAAGCATAAGAAGGCTGAGATAAGAGGGGATGACACGTTCATTTTAACATGCTGAGTTTGTGTTGATGGGATATCTAGATTTGAAACTTTGAGTTTGTGATACTGGAGTTTTGGTCAAAAGTGAACTAGGGAGTCAGAAGCAGAAAGAAGGTAGTGAAATCACAAATGAGTGTAGAAAGTTTGAGACCAATGAAGTGACTGAGGTGATGGAAAGGAAAGGGATACTAAAATGAATAAAAAGCAATAGTGAAAGGCATGGAAAGTAGAAATATGGGCCAAAGTAAAAGATAGGTGGGAAGGAGATGAGGCCAGACAATTTAAGATGCTGAGGAACATAAATCACTTGTACTTAGAAATATTTAATTTAAAAATATGTATTATTTAAACATTTGATACAATTTAAAAATGTGTAAAAGTAAGTCTCTCCATTCTTATCTTTTAGCCAGAAGCAATTTCTTATGTAACCTCCCAGGTATATTCTCTGCATATTTATTTATTTAATAAATGCTCAAATGCTACATGTCAGGCACTGTTCTAAGACTTTTACAAACATGAACTAATTTAATCCTCAGAAAAGTCCAACAAGGTAGATAATATTATTATGCCCATTTTACAGATGAGGATATTGAGGTACAAGGAAATCACATAGTTATGAAGTGGTAGAGCCAAGATTCAAACCCAAGCTGGTTGACTCAGAGTCCATGTTCTTAACCATTATGCTCCGCTTGCTTTCATATACACATACATACATATATTTTCCCTAGTTTTTAGACAAATGGTAGCATACTACATATTATAAACATTGTTATAGCATACAATAGACTATAAACTTTGGCCACATAAACGCCTGGTAGATTTTAGTTCTCATTACCAGTACTGCTTGATTGCTAAGTGTTCTTCCAGAACAGGCATTAGCAAACTACTGCCACCAAGTCAAATCCAGCCTATGGGCTATTTTTGCACTCAGATTTTAAAAGGACTGTAAAAAACAACAACAACACAACAAAATAAAGAAAGAAGAATATGTGACACAGTGTGACATGAAAGCCTAGAATATTTATTATCTGGCTTTTTGCAAAAACGTTTTGCCAACCCCTGTTGTAAGTATGGATCATACTCATTTTACCAGTAACAAAGCATGCTGTCTATTACCCTTTAAATGCAATTATAAGCCATTTATATAGCATAAAATAGGGTACTGTTGGTTTATTTCCTACCATGTAGCTCACTTAACTCTTGTTTTTCTGTTTGTTTTTAAAATATATTTTTATTTGTTTCAGAGAGGAAGGGAGAGGGAGAGAGAGAGAAAAAAACATCAATGATGAGAGCGAATCATTGATCTGCTGCCCCCAGCATGCCCCACACTGGGGATCGAGCCCACAACCCGGGCATGTGCCCTGACTGGGAATTGAACCATGACCTCCTGGTTTGTAGGTCGATGCTCAACCGCTGAGCAACACCAGCTGGGCCTTGTTTTTATGTATCCGTTTATAAAGATTTAAAGGCTCACAAGAGCTTTTCCTTTGTATGACTTTGAGTCAAGATTCATGGTTGAAAATCTGAGTGAGCTTTCAAGACAGACTTTTTAGACTGCCACCCATCCTTGTTGCACACTTGTTTAAAGTAAATCAAGGTAAGTAGACATCATTTTATTTTTAAACCAGCTATTTTCTTCTTGTTGGTTTTCTTGTACAGTCATAATTTATGATTTCTTTCTTTTGCTGTTCCACTACTTACTCCTCTGTGCATGCACACACATGTACATACTCTACTTAGCTGAATATGGAGTCTGGAAATTTTCTCCTCAGTTAGATAAAATCATTGCCTCATATGAAATGAAAACAGTCATAATGTATATAATGATCCCCCTTATCTGTGGTTTTGCTTTCCATGGTTTCACTGTGATCCAAAATATTAAATGGAAAATTCCAGAAATAATTAATAAGATTTAAATAGCACATCATTCTGAGTAGCATGATGAAATCTTGTGTGATCAAGCTCCATCCCGCCTAGCATGTGACTCATTTCTTTGTTCAGTGTCTCCAGGCTATATATCATCCCCTCCCATTAGGCACTTATTAGCCATTTTGATTAGCTGATCCACTGCAGTGTTGTGTTCAAGTACTGTAACCCTTATTTTACTTAATAATGCTCCTAAAGTGCAAGAGTAGTGATGCTGCCAATTCAGATATACCAAAGAGAAGCCATAAAGTGCTTACTTTAAGTGAAAAAGTGAAAGTTCTTGATTTAATAAGCAAAGAAAAAAGTTCTATGCTGAAATTGCTAAGATCTACAGTAAGAACCAATCTCCTACACATGGAATTATGAAGAAGGAAAAAGAAATGCATGGTAGTTTTACTGTCACACCTAAAACTGCAAATATATCTCATCATGTAAGCATTGTATCATCTCAAATCATCATAAGGATAAGTACAGTACAATAAGATATTTTGAGAGAGAGATCACATTCACATAACTTTTATTATAGTATATTGTCAAATTGTTCTATTTTATTATTATCTATTGTTGTTAATTTCTTGCTTTACCTAATTTATAAATTAAACTTTATCATAGGCATGTATGTATAGGAGAAAACAGTATATATAAGGTTTGATATTATCTGTGGTTACAGGCATTCACTGGGTTCTTGGTATGTATCTCTGTAGATAGTATAATACTTTTAATAACATTTAGGGAGCGTCAAGATATTTTACAGAATTGCACTATATACATAATTACACAATTAAACCAAGATTCTCATTTTACACACCAGATAACTGGAGTCATGGGAGGTTCATGAATTGTCCAAGATCACACATCTGGAAGGGACAGAGCTGGACTAGAGGAGAGGTCTCCTAACTGTTGTTTTATTTTCAAAAAAATAAAGTAGTTTTCCTACTAAGTATGTTTCCTCTTTTCTCTTAGGTGCTAAAAGCAAGCTGGGTTGTAAAGGGAATGTAAAGGCAGATACTGTCCTATCTTGTTCTTTCTTCATCAGTGTTCAGATTGAGTCTGTCATGTTACCAGTCTTTCTCTCTTTACTCCAAAGTAAAGATAAAATATTCTATTAAGTTTTATTGTTTTGCCCTGGCCAGTTAGCTCAGTTGGTTAGAGCGTTGTTCCAATACACCAAGGTTGCGGGTTTGATACCTGGTCAAAGCACATACAAGAATAAACCAATGAATTCATAAATAAGTGGAACAACAAATCACTCTCTCTCCTTCCTCTCTCTCTAAACAATCAATCAATAAATTTTTTAAAGTTTTATTATTACTTATATATTGTACTTGGATTACTGGGACTGCTCATTTTATAGTTTATTTTCAGAACTAAAGCTATTGTTGGTTATTTAGAGATGAACTCTGCTCTATTTTTCTTCCCAAATATGTCATCATTTGCAATTTCATCTGGCATATAATGAGTTGTATTGCCTTTATTAAGATAGAGAACCCTCTGGTTCTGTTAATCTCAACCTAGGTATACTTTGGCAAATAGGGGCTGGGATATCTAGCCTTCACTTCTTGGTCTTGACTCCCAGTTATTCCTGGAGCTCAATCTCTTGCTCTCACTCTTAGCTCTTGCTTCCTCTTTATTCCTAGAAATGTATTTTAAAGACTTCTGTTCAAGTTCTTAGGAAAGGTTTCTTTGCCCATAAATGGGAAGATAAATAATGTAGATTGTCCACTTCATTTTAGAAGTACTTGGTTCTTTCTGTTACATCTCTAGAGACCTAAAATATTTTTTTGAGGTAGATCAGACCCTAGTTTTATTCTAAAAGTGGAAACTGTCTGCAGAATGATAGAGTTTAACCAAAGCGTGTAAAGATTTTTTTTTTTTTACAACTCACGAGAATATCCTTGATTGAATTCAGAGAATTCTCCACATTGTGAGAGGGTCCCTTACAGCTTTTAGTCTCTCCGCTCAAACTCCAAGCTTTTCAAGGACCACTTAAGCATTTGCTATACCTGAGCAGCCAAATCACTCCCTATATTTCTCAGACTAAGATAAATAATCAGTGATTTGGCATAAATGATGGAGATGTTGAACAGAGACCAGTCTGAATTAATGAAGCATTTTAATGTTTATTATTGTTGTATTGCCTGATCCTTAGGAAAGCCACTTAAAAATCTTACAAGAATTAATCTAGTGTTTTCAATAACTGGTTGGCTGGATATTTCTTTAACTAGATTAAATATCCCTCTGATTATCTTGTTTACAATATCCACTGGTTAAGTCATCACTAATTCCACATGTGTAGGGTCCAAATTAGTGGGTCTCTCATGTAAATCAGGTTCATTATTTGGATCACAAGAAGATATGTTACAGTCACTTTCAGGCACACCCCCACAGTAAGATCCCATGGAAAGGTATGTATTGTAAAGTATAAAGGAACAAAAGAGAGATAGTTTCATGCATTTACAAGAAAAATGAAATGCTGCAAAATGGAGGGGGAGGCACAGGATTTGTTTCTTAAAAAAGCAAATATATACCTCTGGTCACAGGGCACCTTTACCTAGCCTAATGCTACTTTTCTTACTTTTTCATTCAACATACATTGATCCAATGCCTACTCTACCCAGGTACTGCCATTTGTCCTATGTTTCACAGGTCCCTTTTCTTTAGCAGATCTTTAGTTAAAGTGATTGGCGTGAAGGTTGGTTGAAGGCTTCTTTTTAGCTCTTGCTGTTGCTGATCATTGCCTTCACTTTGCTTCACTTCCCCTGTTCATTACTTAACCAGTGAGTTGAGAACTACCCTCCCTTCACTGGTCTAAAGGGCTGCAGTGTCTTATTCAAGTAGCAGACATACACTGAATACAATGACATATATGCAGCCAATGCTGAACAAGAGCTAAGCTTGGAGGTACTCCTTAGTGACTCTGTTAGTACTGCATTTTAAGTGAGTAGAGGGCCCTAAAGGAGAAAAAAATTTGAGATATATGCAGAGGACAGTTATGTGTAATAGGCTGAGAACCTAAGTTATGACAGTGGAATTTTTAAGTTTTATAGATTTGGTTGATTGCAAATAAAGCTTAATTAGTTAGGTCTGTGATTTCTACCCTTTTGAAGTTTTTATACCTTAACACTGATGACAGGAAAATCTTTGAAAAAGGTATCCTGCTACTTTTTCCTTGTGATGGCCCATTCTCCCATTCATTCATATCCTTGAGTAATTGACATAGGCACTCACCCACCCATCAGTTGAAGCTCTATCAACTGGAAACAGGCTGTTTTCTATTGTAGGCTTTCTTTAATATCCCTACCATCCATCCTCATTTAACTACTTCATGAATCCTGTTTTCTGAGGGCCCCATTCTACTAAATGAAAAAATGTAACTGAGGCACGAGAGACATGAACTTATGCTAATCTCTTGCTTTTTTCAATCAAGAATGTCTTCATATAATCTCAATGCACATGATTATAGAAGGGCCTAAATGTTGAATCTTTGTCTCTGAATTCTCTCATTGAATGGGGAAACTTTCAGGCATTTGACAAGTCAGTGAAAGAAGAATTTTTGGTGGGGTGGTTGTGGTAGTGTTCCTTGGTTATGTATATACTAGTGTTCCCGTTGCAGGAAAAATCCTGCAATAGGGTTTCCTGCTGCACTCTACCCCTCCCTGCCTGCTCTCCTCCCTTGTCCCCGGCCCACCTTCTCCGCCAGCCCGCCTGCTTTTCCCTTCTCCCCCGGCCCCGCCTCTGCTCCTCCCTTGTCCCCCAGCCTGCCTTCTCCTCCAGCCCGCCTGCTTTTCCCTTCTCCCCCAGCCCCGCCTTCGCTCCTCCCTTGTCCCCCGGCCTGCCTTCTCTGCCAGCCCGCCTGCTTTTCCCTTCTCCCCCGGCCCCGCCTCCGCTCCTCCCTTGTCCCCCGGCCTGCCTTCTCTGCCAGCCCGCCTGCTTTTCCCTTCTCCCCCGGCCCCGCCTCCGCTCCTCCCTTCTCCTCCCCCAGGCTTGCTTGCTCCTCCGCAGCTTTGCTCCCTTCTGCAACTCTTGGCTTCTTTCTATGTTGTCTTGATATGCAAATTAGCCACCATCTTTGGTGGGGTAATTTTCATACTCATCCTGATTGGTTGGTGGGCGTGGCTTGGCTGGTGGGCGTAGCGAAGGTGCAGTCAATTTGCATATTTGTCTGTTATTAGGTAGGATATATTATTGATTTTTACAGAGAGGAAGAGAGAGGGACAGAGAGTCAGAAACATCGATGAGAGAGAAACATTGATCAGCCGCCTCCTGCACACCTCCTACTGGGGATGTGCCCGCAACCAAGGTACATGCCCTTGACTGGAATCGAACCTGGGACCTTTCAGTCCACAGGCCGACGCTCTATCCACTGAGCCAAACCAGTTAGGGCTGGTATTTCCTTTTGATGCTCCTTGGAAATAACCACCTTTTTAGCTATGTGCAAAAATCCTAGTGAGCATTTTTCATACTCTTGGATGCTATCTCCTGAGTGGTTGAGATTCCCATGATACTGCATAGGAACACATAAATTCAAATAGAGTTATTCTAGAGTGAAAGGTAAAGGGCCATGTTGTAGCAAAGGTAATGGAAAAATACCCAGTTCTAAATATGAAGGCCCTATTCTGTATGGGAACTGCTGTCAATATTTAAATGTGTTGCTACTGGATGGTAACTTATGCTATCCCAGGAAGAAGAGAGAGTAGCACCCCTCCTACCACCACATTCAGTTACCAAACCTCTCAATTTGTCCACCTTAGTAAGTTTTCCATCTTTCAATTACCATTTCCACAGCCTTAGTTAGATATTCATTGCCTTAAGCCTGGACAATGACAGCAGATAACTCATTAGTTCTTCTATACTCCACCACAATCTTTACTTTCTACCTATTACAGTCCGCTCTATGCAGCACATAATAGACACTGAAAATGTTTATTTAATGGAATGGAGTGCCACATATTCAATTTCCTACAACATGGTTGCAATTGTTTCTATTCTTTTTTATTGAGATATAATTGACATATAACATGATATTAGTTTTAGATGACAATAGGGTTCGTTCTTGCTCAAATCCATTCTATAACTCTCTGTTGCCTGCTGAAATAGGTACAGGCTCCATAAATGCTCCCCTCCACTCTTTCCAGCTTCATCTTCCACTGTGATCCAAGATGGACCTGAGGATCCTCCCACACTCAATGTACCAGTAGTTTTTGTCCTTTGCCACTGCTCAATGCTTTCTGTGTGTCCACCCCAATACTACTTGAAGTTTCTTGACTTACCTCCTTCAAGCTGAACCCTAATAATTCTTCAATGTATATCTCAAATGACTAGACCTTCTTCTATAAAATAACCACCTACTCTCAGCACTTCCTACCCCACCCCCACATTATTTTACCCTGTGTAGCTTATCATCATCTGATATATGTTTTACCTGTTTATTGTGTCTCCTCACCCCACTAGAATTTATGTTTCATGATGGCAGGGGACTTTGTAGTTTTGATTACTGTTGTATATTCAGTATCCAATAGATTGTTAATATTTTTGAATTGATAAATTAATATTATCTATCATGAAACCCTACCAAACATCTCAGAAGTTTGATTTCTCTCCTACATGATGTTTTGGCAGTTGTTTAAATAGGGTGTTCCCCCCCCCCAAATATATACACACTTTAACAGCTGATAGCTCAATTTTGAAAGTGAAATGTATTTTTTTCATTATATGCAATTGTTTATTTAAAATAATTTTCCAAGTCTTCCCACAATTTAACAGGTTTTGCTTTACTTTTTTAAAATTTTATTTTATTATTTAAAGTATTACAAACAGTAGTACATATGTTTCCTTTTTTCCCCATTGACCTTCCCCCAGTCTCTCCTACCCGCCGGCACATGCCTTCACCACCCTCCCCCGCGCCCCCACAGTGTCTTGCGTCCATTGGTTATGCTTATATGCATGCATACAAGTCCTTCGGTTGATCTCTTACCTCCCCGCCCCCCACAAACCCTCCCCAGCCTTCCTGCTGTAGTTTGACAGTCTGTTCGATGCTTCTCTGCCTCTGTATCTATTTTTGTTCATCAGTTTATAATGTTTTTTATTATTCATAAGTGAGTGAGATCATGTGGTATTTTTCTTTAAGTGAAATGTATTTTAATAAACACTGCCTTTACAATTATTTAAAGTGTGTGCATACATTTTTTGGGGCACCCTTTATTGCACTTCTCATATTGTGCCTTGTACTATATCTGTTTATTTTTTATATACTTATTTAAATTTGTAGTATAGTGAGGCCAAAAAAACATTCACTTTGAAATTAAAAATATCTGAGTTGGACAATGAGATATTACCACATACCTACAACTATGGCTAAAATTTAAAAGACTGATGAAACCAAGTATTGGTGAAGATGTGGAGGAATTAGAATGTCAAACATTGCTGATTTAACTATGAAAATGGTATATAGAGAAAGGGTCTGAAAATTTCTTACAAAACTGAAAATATACCTACCCTATGCCTTATCAATTTCATTTCTAGGTATGTACCCAAGAGGCATGAAGATATATGCCCACAGAAAGACTTGTACATGAATGCTCATAGTAGTAGTATTTATAATACCCAGAAAGTGGAAACAGTGTCTAATAACAGAAGAGATAAACAAGGGTATATCCATAACCACTCAATAATGAAATGGAACAAAATCATGATTTATAAAACCAGATGGGTAAATTCTTACACAAAAGAGTATATATACCTTATGGTTTCATTTATATGCACTATAGAACAGGAAAAAATAAATATGGTAGAAGAATGTCAGAATAGTAGTTGCCTTTGGGAACTGTAGTGGGATTGATTGGAAAGGGGTATGAAGGAACTTTCTAGGGAAATGGTAATATTCTAAATCTTTATAGGGGTTTTGATAGCTGAAGTGTATGCATTTGTCAAAACGCAGTAAATATACATGTAAGATTTGTGCATTTCATTATAAGTAAATTTTATATAAAAACCCCTGCAAACAATTATTAAATGCTAATTGATGATATGCATGCTATAATCATATAGACTATAGGTTTAAGTATATTGATGTCTATAATGACTTTGAAATGCATAAAAATTAAGATGAATTTATTGATGAATACAGGGATGAGTAGATGGATAAAACAAAGAAAAACGTTGAAGGTAGTATTTAGATGGTGAATATATGATTTTCAGTCTTTTAACATTTTGCATTTAATTTTTTTTTCCAAATACAATTTTTGGGAAAAAACACACACAAGACCTGGGTTTGAATCCTAGCTCTGCCACTTTAACAATAAGTGACTTGGAAAAGACACATAAGCACTCTGGCTTTTAGATTCTCTTTCTAAAAAATGGGTATGCTACTAGTAGCTCCCTCACTGGGTGTCCCACCTCCTTAGCCTTTCTCCAATTGATATTTGGGACCAAAATATCGTCATTGGGAAGTCAAATTATGATTTTTTTAATTTAAATGAGTTTTGTTTTGTTTCATATGCAATTTAATGAGCCAAATTAGGCCACTGATCAGCAACTGCTGGAGGATAATGTTAGCCTGGCAGACTATTTAATTTGTTTCTAAGCACATTTGTTTCTTGGCATATAGGTAATATTTTTGCAAAGATATTTATCCATTACAATTTTTGGAGTACATGCATTTTTTTAGGATATTTTTAAGAATTTTATGGTAAAATTGGTGACTCATTGTTAATGTTAGGCCCTTCACATTCTATCATTCATTCCTCAAAGACTTACTGAACAATTACTATGTGCCAATCTATCTATATAAAAGCCTAAGCGACTGTTACGATGAAACGGCCAGAACGACTGGAACGACTGGAATGACCGGTTGCTATGACGTGCACTGACCATAAGGGGGCAGACGCACAACACAGGAGCTGCGCCCTGGTGGTCAGTGCGCTCCCACAGTGGGAGCACTGCTCAGCCAGAAGCTGGGCTCACGGCTGGAGAGGGCAGTGATGGTGGCGAGAGCCTCTCCTGCCTCTGCGGCAGTGCTAAGGAGTGACGAGCATGGCGAGAGCACCAAGCACTGAGCCTGGTGGTGACCAGCCTGGCTCGGGCTCCTCTCCTGCCACCTGCTGCTTTGTGCATGCTACACCCCTTGAGGGATATCCAACTGCCAGTTTAGGCCCGATCCCTGCAGGCCAGGCTGGAGGGGATCAGGCCTAAACGGGCAGTCAGACATCCCCCGAGGGGTCCCGGATTGCAAGAGGGTGCAGGCCAGGCTGAGGCTATCCCTTCCCCGCCCCCCATGCATAAATCCGTACCCCAGGCCTCTAGTACTGTATGAGATGCCAGGGTTATAAAGTTGAGTAAGACACAATTTCTGTTCTCAAAGAGTCCAGAATTGGTGTGAGAAACAAATAGGCAAACTGACAATGGCAACATAAGGTGATAACAGCTGTGAGAGTGGAAAGTACAGTTAGGTGGCAGAAGGACTGCAGCAGGCCATTAAAAAGTACTTGTTGCCCTGAAGAGTTGCTGTGCTGCCCCTCATGCATAGAGGTGACACTTGGATCCATGTCTCTGCTAGTTAGTTTTCACTGAGCCAACCACATACACTCTCTTAGTGACCCCAATGACCAATGGAACAGAACTGTGTGATGACTGGCCAAAGTTCAGTGGTCAGTTGATGGCTGTGGAAGAAAGCAGAGCTAATTGGCCCACATGGGCTTCAAATTGGCAAGCATGGCCTTGTTAGCATTGTACTTGTACCTCCCTTCTGCGTGCTCTGGCTACCAACTCAGTTTCCCAAAGGGGTCTTTAGAATCAAAGTATCTTTGGTCAGCTTTTTGCTCTCTGGGTCTTATATGCATGCCCAAGAGTATTCTTCACCCTTGATTTTCAAATCAAGGAACAAAGAAAATCAGATTAAAGTGAAATTGTTGACAATTTCATGAGGAGTTTTCTACCTTCTTTGATGAGTTTTACATCCTCACATAATTTATGCACCCCTAGGGTGGGTAATAGACCGCTTCTCCTACTAACAGTTGACTTTGTAAGTTGTGGCAGGGTTGCTCATCATAAATTGTAAGGTTAGCTCTGAAAATGAGTCTTTTAAACACAGATGGGAGAAAAAAATCTCCTGATCATCCCTTTCTCTGTTTAATCTTCACGCCTCCTCCAAGTTCAAACTACTCAATTCCTCCAAAATTTCAAGTTTTCTTCCCTGTATTCCCCAGTCTTTAACAAGCTGTTGATGTTCCAGGGAGTGTTTTTTCCTATGAAAGACACATCATGGCAGCTAAACAGCTGGAGTCCTCTGACAGCCAATCAACCAGGCCTTGGGGTATCAGTGTGATGAGCAACTCAGCTAGAAAGTGTCTATTCTCTAGCTGAGCAAATGTCATCTCCACCAGGAAGCCGCAAAAGGCTGATGAGAGACTGCACTGAAGTATCTGTGAGGCTGAGTTTCAAGAAAAAATAATCTATAAATACAAATATGCTGCAATAAGGGAAGTGCCTGATTCAAGGGTAAATATACGAATGTGTCTCTCTTTAGAATGCTCAAAAGCATAATTTAGATGCTCTGGACATTAAATGGAGTGACTATAAAAAATGTGTCTCAATAGACTTACCTTTATAATATTAATTCAGAAATTTTCCTAAAATAGACTCTTGAAAGAAATTAGTATCTTAAAATAAATAAAACTTGCTGTTCCTTGTACTTGAAGAAAATGGCTACCCACCACCAGCAGGATAAGAACGTTGAATTTCATTGTTAATTGGAATTGGTTTGCTCTAATCCTTGCATACACTCATTAAGGTTATCAACATCTTTCTGAGCAGAGGCTCCCAGGCCAGTTAAAAAAAAAAGTGCGTATAGATAGATAAATATAGATGTATATTGTGTATAGATAGATACATATAGATATACTAGAGGCCCGGTGCACAAAATTCATGCCACGGGTGGAGGGGGGAGTGTCCCTCAGCCCAGCCTGCACCCTCTCCAATCTGGGACCCCTTGAGGGATGTCCGACTGCCTGTTGAGGCCCGATCCTACCAGGATATGCTTATTCACCTATTCGATCCTACCGAGATTGGGCCTAAACGGGCAGTCGGACATCCCTCTCACAATCCAGGACTGCTGGCTCCCAACTGCTCGTCTGCCTGCCTTCCTGATTGCCCCTAACCACTCCCCTGCCACCCTGATTAATGCCTAACTGCTCCCCTGCCAGCCTGTTTGCCCCTAACTGCCCTCTCCTGCAGGCCTGGTCCCCCCCCCAACGGCTCTCCCCTGCAGGCCTGGGTCCCCCACAACTGCCCTTCCCTGCAGACCTGGTCACCCCCAACTTTCCTCCTCTGCTGGCCTGGTCACCCCTAACTGCCCTCCCCTGTAGGCTTGATCACCCCAACTGCCCTCCCTTGCAGGCCTGGTCCCTCTCAACTACCCTCCCCTGCTGGCCATCTTGTGGTGGCCATCTTGTGACCACATGGGGGCAGGATCTTTGACCACATGGGGGCAGCCATCTTGTGTGTTGGAGTGATAGTCAATTTGCATATTACTCTTTTATTAGATAGGATACATGGAGAACTAATATTAAATTGCCAGAATTTTATTTTGCCATGTAAGTATACTTACACACACACAACTACCAACTCTATTATTATTTTATAAAAGAAAAGGCAGTTTTAAAACAAGAAAGAAGGAAGGCCAGTGTATTAAAATAAAACAATCATTTTAGTTGACTACATTAAATTATATGATTAACTGTCTATACAAAAAAAGGTAAGAATTTAAAAAATAGACAAAAAAATAAAAACAAAAACATGATACAATTTAGTCATAATTATCTTTCTTTTTTTCCATTTCATCCCCAGCTGGGGTAAACTACATCTCAGACTAGCACGGATCCATGAATTGGCATATGGGATCTGACCAAGAGTTTGGGCTAATCTCAGCTATAGGAAATGGGCTAAGGACTAGAACTCTGAATCAGGATCCGTCACAAAGCCTCATTCCAAATGTGGACCTTCCTTACTGACTAGACCCTGCCCTCTTATTATAGAATTTTGACAAAGTTTCTAAACATTAAAAAATATTTTTATTGATTTCAGGGTGGAAGGGAGCGGGAGAGAGAGATATAAACATTAATGATGAAAGAGAATCATTGATTGGCTGCTTCCTGCACGCCCCCTACTGGGGATCAAGCCTGCAACTGGGCATGTGCCCTAACCCAGAATTGAATCAAGACCTCTTGGTTCCTACATCAATGCTCAACCACTGAGCCACACTGGCCAGACTTTAAACATTTTTTAAAGTTCTAGGTATAGCTTGGATTCTCCAGTCAGCTGAGGGCTTGTCCAAAACAGCAATAGGATGTTTAATGGGATGTGTAAATCTGATTAATCATTAGTGTATTACAAAATGTAACTACTCCTCTCTTATCTTGGAAGAGAAAGTCAGTAATGGTGAGTCTCCCAAAATTATACTCTGCCAAAATTTCTACTGAAATAATCTGATATTAAATAAGCTGACCACTTATTGTACTGAATTAGGTAGTTAAATTTTCTCTATGGCTTTTACTATTTTCTCTCCATTAGTTGACTCTTTTTGAGTTTATGTTCTGCCATTTACCAATATAAATTATTTTATCACTTTGATTATCATGTTGGATTCCTATTGTTCCCTTGATACTGTGACCAGGACATTAGTGATTATCTGCTGTCCTCTTTATGGCCTCATGGTTTTCATCCTGGCACATTCCCTTCCTAGTTTCCTTTACTAATATGCAAACTTTTGGTACTTGTACATATTTACTTCTGGCTTATTTCTTATGCTCTTAAAATTCTGACATCTTCCACATTACTTTTTTTTTTTAGATCTCTCACTGTTCTTTGTTTCCTAGCAATGTATACAATGTATACTTCTCAACTGAAAGTTCAATTTAATAAACTCATATTTGAATTCATTATTTGCAAGGCATTGTGCTATGCTCCATGGAGGATTCAGAAATGAGTGTGGCTTAATTTCTGCCTCTAAGGAACTTAGGTTGAGTATAAAGTTAGGATAAAATAATCTAAAACCTACTAGAAAAAAATGAGGAGGAAGAGATTGTAAGAGATTGTATCTAGTTAGGTGACTAGGAAAGGTTGAGAGAGGAGGGAATATTTGAGATGGATCTTGAAGGTGTATAGGATTTTGACAGGTAGAGGTGGAGTTGGGAGAAAAACATGAGCGGAGAGGTGGAATGATTCTTGGCAATTGACCATGCCTAGGAAATTTGGAACACAGACATCACCATTTGTCTGACTAAAGCAAACTGTAAGTGCTATGGCAAAGATAAAAGAATAACAATGATAGTAATTCAAAGACTGTTATTTAAAATTAGCAAATTATGATTGATGAGGAAAATAAGACATTTGGGGGGTGGGTTGGCACTAGCAGCCTGACTCTGTATCCCTAATGCACATTCCTGTTAGCCTATAGTCTAGTCACTGCCCCTTCCTTAATTATCTGGTCTTGCAAGACCTGTTTACCTAAATACTCCCATTTTACAGAGGCCATAAACCATGAACAATGCACACACCCCCCCCGGAGGGGGTTATCAGCGCAGGCGCCAGGCCAGGCCTTTAGGTGTGGTCTCATGGCCCCCATCCCAACACATGAGGCTTTTTGCAAAGCCCAGAAAAGTTCTGGAAGTATGATCCATATATGGGGGACAAAGAAACCAAAGGGTATAAATAGAAAGCTTCCTCCATATTGGTTTACTCAGGATTTGGAAATAGGCTTCCCTGAGTCACGGTACTAATACATCTGGAAATAAATGGGTTTTTCCTGTATCTCCGGGTACTCCTGTGTATTTTTAAGTCTCCTGGTAAATTCTGTAACATGATAATCAGTTTAACATGAGTATTTTTAATTGCATTAAGAGTAGTGAGTTGAATAAATTCATTTTAAAAACACATGGACTTAATCGAGTTCACATCTACTAGCTGTGATCTTTGGCAGGTTACTTAGCAGTTTTATGCTGCATCTCCCTTACCTGTAAAAAATGAGATACTGATTAAAACAGTGCCTGGCATACAGTAAGTACACAATAAATTGTTGTCATCATTACTTGGAAACTGAGTCAGTTTCTCTCTTGAGGTCTCTCTTCCCTTAGGGAGGGCCTATTTGGTAATTTGCAGACTGACTGCTGTAGATTTATGCTGGGATCTCTGCATAGCCATGATCTGGAAGTCCTATACCATACAGAGTTTAAACTTGAAAGATTACCAGGAAGAGGGAACAAATATGTGTATTCCAAATCATATGTATCCAGTAGAGTTTTGAAGCTTACCTGAAACTCTAAATGTCACTTTGCTTAAAGTAAACAATATTCCAGATTTAGTCACAAGATGCTCAGTACTGTTGCCACCTTCTCGAACACAGGTGTGAGGAAGTTAGGCATGGATGTGTGATTTCATTGTTTTTCAGCAGATACAAGAATGTCTGATTGGTTTGTGTTGGTGCCTAAAAATAAGCAGCAGCTGTGAATTCACTCAGTTATTGGGATGGAACTTTTTTCCTGGGGGAGGAGGGTTATATTTAAACTAGTGGCCTGGTGCACAAAATTTGTGCACATTAAAAGGGGATTAATTAGAGGAAATACTTTAATATTGCTATTTGCCCTTTCTCTATAATAGAAGTGTCAGAGATGAAAGAAAGTTAGTAAAATGTATATGAAAATATTCCTTGTGTCAGAGTCTGGGGCACGCCACGGGAACCAGAGTCAAGTCCCTGCCCACCCATGTGTGCCTCAAAATCACGTGAGACCCAAGCCCACCCGCCCCCCCCCCATTGGGCTAGATCCAGACCTGGCCAGTCCCACCCTTGTCAAGACCTGCTGGGTGGGGGGCACAGCCTCAGGTCAAGCCCCACTGGGGCTGGGGGCATGGCCTGAGGTCCTCCAACCAGCCAGGGTGGGGGGTGTGCCTTGAGATCCCCCGTCAAGCCCTGCTGGGTGGGGGACGCAACCTAAGAACCCCTGTCAAGCCCCACTGGGTGGGGGGCGTGGCCTGAGGTCCCCCATCAAGCCCCACCAGGCAGGGGGAGCAGCCTCAGGTACCCTGGCCTGGTGCCGGGAGGGGTCGTAGCCTCAGGACCCCATCAAACCCCGCTGGGTGGGGGTCACAGCCTGAGGTCCCCTGGCCCAGCACTGGGGCTGGGAGGCACACCTTGAGGTCCCCTGTCAAGCCCCGCTAGGTGGGGGGCATGGCCTGAGGTCCTCTGTCAAGCCCCGCCAGGAGGGGGGCACGACCTCAGAGCCCTTAGCCTGGTGCCAGGGTGGGGGTGTGGCCTGAGATCCCCCAGCCCAGCACTGGGGTGGGAGGCACTGCCTGAGGTCTCCTGTCAAGCCCTGTTGGGTGGGGGGCATGGCCTGAGGTCCCCCGTCAAGCCCTGCTGGGTGGGGAGCGTGGCCTGAGGCCCCCTGTCAAGCTCCATGGGGGCTGGGGGTACGCAGCCTCAGGTCCCTGCTGATTGCTTGTTAAGGATCGTTATGGGAACTCGGCCTCCACTGTGGGTGCAGCCATCTTGTGTTATGGAAACCCCCACCTTCTCTGTGGGTGCTGCCATCTTTGTGGTGGAGTGACAGTAATTTGCATATTCCTTTTTTATTATATAGGATCAGGATCAGGGAGGTTGTTTTCTGTAAGAGGAGCTGGAAGAAATTGCTGCTGTAGGTGGTTCTGCTTTAGAAGACCAAGTTTGTCAAGCTTAACCCAAAAGATCAACTACATTATTGGGGTGGTTAATTTTTAGAGTGCAAAGGGTTCCTTAAAATTGAAGGTGCTTTCTCTGTGCTTTTGTGCTTTGTTAACATATCATAGACCACTCATTGAGAGGAGTCAAGACACAAGTGTTTGCAGTTTTTGATCATTGAAGATCCATTAGGGATTTGCATCAGTCTCTGGAGTTAGTGACAAAGTAGGATTTCCTTTATTTATAAAACTGTTTGTTTGCCACCTGTCTTGAGTTTTTGCAATGGACCAGGCATTGTAATAGGTACTGGGGAGACAAAGATATTCCCTGTCCTCAAGGATCTTCCCTTATGGTTTCCAATGAAGTGATGAGTCCAATAATAGAGATATGTATGAAGTAGAGTATGGCCATCAACGTTGTTGGGGATTGTGTTTTCTTTATCTCTGTGATCACATACCTTTCCCAGTGCCTACATGACAAACAGGAAAATTTTACATAACTTCACTGGTATCCAGAGAGTGTGTAAGGCCCAACCACTTGCTATGAAGTAAGTCATAGCAGCCATGGATTTTTTTCATGAAGGTTTTACCTCTCTGATGAATAAGATATGATCTCTAGATGACTCTCTCTCTCTCTCTCTCTCTCTCTCTCTCTCTCTCTCTCTCTCTCTCTTTCACACACACACACACACACACACACACACACACACACACACATCTACTCTGATTATTTCCCTAACTTGTTAGCATCTATGAGAGCCATCTTATTTGCTATTAGAGTCTGGCTGCAATGGACAAGTGAGGCAGCTCTAGAACCCTTACCCCTCTCCCCACGGCTGCCTCTTTTTAATAGGACCAGAAGTGATCACTGATTCCTCAAAACAGACACAAAAAGACACAAAATCAGGATACAAGCTATACTAGGCCATAATTCTGTTCAGAATTTGAAGGTGGTACAGAGAGTACTCACTTAAGGTCATTGATAGCTTAAATGAAACCACGTATAACAAAAGCAAGTGTACTATAGGTTAATTGATATAAACAAGAGTTAAGTTCCTACGGCATCTCATCAACGTTATCTTATCTTATAATAGACAAATATGCAAATTGACCGCACCTTCGCTATGCCAAGCCACGCCCACTAACCAAGCCACGCCCACCAACCACGCCCTCCAGGAAACCGTTACAGGGACGTTGGGGTGCGGCGGAGCCCAAGGCCGGGAAAGCCTCGGGCGGAGGCTTTCCCGGCCTTGGGCACCAGAAGGGAGCCTGCACCGATCGCAGGAAACCACTGGGGGTCGGCTCCTGCAATCCTTAGCAGGGATGTTGGGTGCCGCCGAGCCCAAGGCCACTGCCCGGGGCCAAGCCCCGACCCTGAAAAAGGCAGAAGGCAGTGGCCACAGCCAAGGCCTGGGTCCCCGGTGCCGGCAGAAAACTGGTGCAGGCAGCCAGGTGAATGAAGGTCTATTGCACGAATCTTCGTGCAAACGGGCTACTAGTAAAGATTATAAAGAAACTAGAGGCCCAATGCATGAAATTCGTGCAAGAGTAGGCCTTCCTTCTCCTGGCTGCCGGCACTGGCTTCCCTCTGGCACCAGGGACCCGGGCTTCCCTTGCAGCCCCAGCTTCGTCCAGAAGGTTGTCCGGAAGGATGTCTCGAAGGACATCTGGTCTAATTAGCATATTATGCTTTTATTATTATAGATGACTTTGAACAAAACAACGTTATTCAAGGACCTGCTGCATATCTGAGTCAGGACTGAGGAATGGGGGAAGAAATAAAAACAGAAAAGCTAGAGATGTCATTAGTGTAATTAGCTGAGGCAACAGTTTTGAGAAATCCATCTTCTCAGCTAGTTGAGCCAGTTTTTTAAAATGAAATCTTTGAGTGAACAATTTTGCATTGGTTGGAATATTGAGGAACATTCATTTTCTTTTCATTTAAGTGTCAAAGAATATTGCTCAGCTTGCTTTATTTACATTTTAACTTTATTTTTAAATTTTTTCTTTCTGTAATATACAAAGCAATCATTGCCAAAATTATGAAGTCATAAAAATTCATCTTTGGTGTATCCTCATCCTCACTGGCTTCCTACCCTATTCACTTTTACCCCTTCCTTTTTCATTTCCTCTTAGATCCCCAGAGTCCAAAACCTTTCTTCTGTCCTACCTTTGTTACATCCCACTCCAGGAGAGCATGGGAAATTGCTCTTTCCTAAAGGGGAAATGATTGGTGGCAGCTTCAAGAGCCATTAAATAGAAGGGGACCTGACTCAATTAAAAGGCTAAATCTCTATATGAAATTTTTGGCATCTGGCAGTTGGAGGTTGGGGTAGAGGAAGGAGTGGGATGTATGAAAACATTCTTTTTTTTCTTCCTAATCACCATGAATTTGAATTTCAAGAGGCAAGTGGTCTCTATTTGTTCAGTACAGTGGTAAAGAGTGTAAGCTTTGAAATTAGACTGACATGGATCATATGCCAGACTCAACACTTAACAGTTGTTTGACCTTAAACAAGTTCTGTAACTTATCTGTACCTCAGCTTTCTGATCTGTAAAATGTGGGTGAAAATACCTAGCTCCTGGGGTATTTTTAAGGATTAAGTAATGTAGATAAAGCTCTCCCATGGGTATTAGCACATAGAGTAATCATCTAAGTATTTAGTATTAAAAAAAACAACACCTTATTTATGTCACACCGTTGTTTGGAAAAATTCCATGATTTCCTACTCTCCTCGAAAATCAAGTCCTAGACTCTTGGCATTTACAATTATATAAGATTGAACCATAAGTTAAAATTTTCGAAGACAGCTTTGAATATGCTCTTTTCATTAATTATTTGAATTATAGAGTCAGGTTCAATCAATAGAAATGGAGAGCCTTTCCTGGAGAAAAGTGAGCTGTGTTTAAATGTAAGTAAAGCCAGTCCTGATTTGTAGAAAAACATACAAGAAATCCAAAATAAGTCCTCTTCACTTTGGGTTAGGTAGGGATTGCAGAGGCATGTAGGGGAGTTCTGGCAATCCATGAATGGGTAATAGGTTCTAGTCACAAGTAAGAAACTGATGCTCAATGAGAATAAATCACATAGCCCACCCATAGAGACCTTGAACTAGGACCCTGTTGTACTGACTTTCAATCTGGTGGATATTTAGGCCAGGTTTTATTTCTGTATGTACCATGCTGCCTCCTATTTTTTTCCATGGTGGGATAAATATGGGGTTGAAAAACAAAACTAATTTTTAGCTATTAACAAATTCATTGTAATTAATTTCTCAGAGGCACTTGCAATCCTATGTGATATCCTAAGGAAAGGGGTCACTTAAACAGATAAGTTAGGTGAGAGACATGAAATACTGCAGGGACAGCAACACCAGATGGTACACAGCAATGGGAGGCAGCATGAGGGCACTAGGATCTGGAGAGCAGAGAGTCAGAAGGGGAATGAAGGTATGCCCCAAGCAAGATTTATCTGCCTTTAAGGTGTACTTCATTTGCCTTTGGGGTTGGAGACAGAGGGAATAGGGAGTACATTGATGGCTGAGATTCAGGGTTGACTTGAAACCTGCTGAAGAGAGGTCATCTAATTCTGACCTTTATTCATTGACTGATGCTGAATTCTGCATTTAAACAAATTACTCTTTGAAGTTAAAATCTCTACAGATTACTCCTTCTGTAAACTGTGCTTAGTATGTTAATGAATCATGCTTGTCTATGGATTTACCAATGAAGAACTTATCAGGTGCAATCTATCAAAAATGGCTTATTCAACCTGCTTGTCAATGGTGAATGCATTTTGATGTTCATACTCTCCCTTGTGGCACCTCACTAGAGCTTGGGCCTGGTCCTAACTTTTAGTTATGGTTGTCTTGTGCTCTGACAACTCAGGGGCCTTGCTATTCCCAAATTCTATGGAACTTCATCAGATAATTTTAAAAAAATATATTTCCAGGGAATAGAATACTCATGTTAAATGGTCAAAGAAATATTTCCTGATCTTCATGTACCCAGGATACCAAATTGGTAAGTCTGGCAAGAACTGGTAAGGTATTGGCAAGAACACCTAACACTTACTAGCTTGGTCAATTGGCCTTGGTCAAGTCACTTCCCCTGAGTCTGGTTTTCCTGTCATGATACAGGTAACACTATCCCCACCTCACAGGACTGTGGTGTTTATTAAAATTAGAAGGTTTGTGGGGGGAGGGGAAACAACAGTGGTTCAGAGAAAGTGAAATACTATGCAAATATCAGGAGGCAATGGAGTGCAGTGGTTTAGAGCATGGGCTCTGAAATCAAACTGCTTAGTTTCACATGTTGGTTCTACCATTTTCTAACTGTGATCTTGGAGATGTTAAACTCTCTGAGGCTCCATTTCCTCACCTGTAAAATGGGATAATAATAGAACCCATTTCTATAGAGTAGTTATAAAAAGTAAATCATTAATGATTAAGTGGTTAACACATTACCTGACATAAACTGGCATAAGCTGCTGTTATGAACAAAGTAGTAAACTAATAAAAAAAGCCTTGCACTGTGAAGCAATAATTAACTTTCACAAACACAGTCACATTTGATTTTTAAACAACTTTGTGTGGTTGGCAGGGAGAAGTATTATCACCATCGTTTTACAGAGAAGTTGATTCCCTCAAGGGCCCTCAGCAAGTAGGCCTTTGATTAGAACCCATAGCTCTGAATTCCTTGCTTACTAAGGCCTGAAGTGAATTCTAAGGCTGTCCAGATGATGGCAGCCCAGCAGGGAAGAACATTCTGGCTAGGGACCTCCTCATAGGCAGAAGCCTTTCTCCTCTGCCTGTGTCTGGGCTTTGTCCTACCTACTATATGGAATATTATCATGTTACCAAATAAGCCACGAGCAAGAATGAATGAGGCTTCATCACTTCCTCTCTGTATTGAGTAACACACTTGAATTTGAGCCTCTCACTTCTGTTTCTATTACTAATATATTTCCTTATGGATTAAGATTGCAACTTCTTTCTAATACAATTTAAGGATGTTACTATCTATTGTGCTTTGTAAGCCTTTTACCACACCTGTTTCTTATGAGGCTGTCTTTTTTTAAAACTTCTTTGTTAATCAAACCAGATATTTCTGTCATTTGGGGACCCACTCTGTATTAATGAATATGGATTGGACTCTTCCTAATTGTTCTCTGAACACCTCCCGGTTTTCAGGAGGGTAATTGATTTCAATCAACTTCTTTTTTTATAAAATATATTTTATTGATTTTTTACAGAGAGGAAAGGAGAGGGACAGAGAGCTAGAAACATCGATGAGAGAGAAACATCTGCCTCTTGCACACCCCCTACCAGAGATGTGCCTGCAACCAATGTACATGCCCTTGACCGGAATCGAACCTGGGACCCTTCAGTCCGCAGACCGACGCTCTATCCACTGAGCCAAACCGGTTTCGGCTCAATCAACTTCTTTAGTGCACTTTCTACACTCTTGAAGCCTGTAATTTTAAAGTTCAATATTTGTGTGTGTGTGCCCTCAGGAGTGCTTCAGTTGGATCCCATAATCCTGGAATTCGAATGAGTCACCAACTTGGAGTATATTTAGCATTAAACTCATTTATTTTTTAGTATGGCTGAGACATGCTTTAAAGCATGACCCACATACAAAATCTAAATTCCTAAAAAGTTAAATTACAAAATCACTTTTAAACTAAAAAAGTAAACAACTTGGCTTTAGCGAAGAGTGTATTGAAATGTTTTCAGTGCCTTTAGCTGTGTAATAAAGTCTGGGGGGAAAAACTGAAAGTTAGACGTTTACTGTGGATAATTAGTCAAAGAGAAAATAGCTCAGAAATGAGAGAGGCTCATTGGGAAGATGATATTTCATTTATAAAAATTCAGTTTTACTAGTAAAAATGCAGATAATAAAGAGACTATATTTTGATACATTTTCACATAATAGTTAGCCTTTTCTGGTTATGAAACATTTCCCCTATCATAATTTGTTTTCTTTTTGTGAGTCAAGTCCATGTTTAAAGATTTATGGTAATTAACTATTTTTCTATAAATTTGGAGTGACTATTTTATCCTACACTAGATATTCTGTCATTAGTTATGCCTCTGAGAAGTCAAAGGTTCTTATTAGATCTATTTGGAGGAATACCTAAATTTAGCATAGACACTTTCATTAATATATTTGTACTAGAATTAACCTCATTGAGGTTCTTATTGCCATTCTCCAGCTGTACTATTATTCAAAAGTCTAACTGGACAACTTTTCTCCCAACTTCAACCCATCACATACCCTATTGCCAGAATAATTTTTCCCAAACTTTGTACATTCCCTTGTTAGATCTTCAATGGTTCCCTGTTACCAATGGCTTGGAATGCCAGATCCCGTGATCTGATTTTTTTAATCCTCCCCCGAGGATATTTTTTCTATTGCTTTTTAGAGAGAGTAGAAGGTAGGTAGGGAGAGAGAGGGGAAAGAGAGAGAGAGAGAGAGAGAGAGAGAGAGAGAGAGAGAGAGAGAGAGAGAGAAGAGAGAGAGAGAGAGAGAGAGAGAAACATTGATGTGAGATACATTGATTGGTTGCCAGGGATTGAAACATTGATGTGAGATACATTGATTGGTTGCCAGGGATTGAAACATTGATGTGAGATACATTGATTGGTTGCCAGGGATTGAAACATTGATGTGAGATACATTGATTGGTTGCCAGGGATTGAACCTGTAATCCAGGTACATGCCCTTGATTGGGAATCGAACCTGTGACCCTTTGGTACACGGGCCAATGCTCTAACCACTTCACCATACCAGTCAGGGCCCATGATCTGAATTTTGAACTTACCTTTCCAATTTTATTTGCTATTACTTAATATACTGTATGTTCTGCCAGCCAAACCATTGTAATTCTTTGAATACTCCATGCACATTTTTACAAACCCCTGTGTCTATGTTGCTCTTTTAACCAGCAATAATACCCGTTTCACTATTTCTCTGTATCTGAATTTTATGTGTCTGCATTTATAGGGTAACCATAGGGACCTTGTTGAGGGAGAGGGATAAGGAAAGGGAGAGAGAGAGAGAGAGAGAGAGAGAGAGAGAGAGAGAGAGAGAAGTATACAGTAGAATGGCTTTAAAAATTCAGAAGTTCTTTTTTTTCTCCTGTGACAGGTCTGTCACAAGTTTTAAAAATGGCAGTGGCTCTACTTTGCATGGTCATTCAAGAATTTAAGCTCCATATAAATTGTCAATCCAACAAGTTATTACTTTACCTGTGGGTTGAGAACCGCTAGCAGGGTCGCCTAAGACCATCGGAAAACACAGATATCTACATTACTATTTATAACAGTAGCAAAATTACAGTTATGAAGTAGCAACGAAAATAATTTTATGGTTGGGGGTCACCACAACATGAGGAACTGTATTAAAGGGCCGCGGCATTAGAAAGGTTGAGAACCACTGCCCTAGAGTGTGGTCCTCATCTGAGTGGTTAAGGCTGGCCCAACTCATCCAGGTTCCAGCTGGAGGAAAAGGAAACAGCAAAAAAGACAGGTCTACTCTCTTTTTAAGTCTAGGCCTGGAACTGGCATATGCCACTTCTCACATTATACTGGAAATAAATTAGTCACACACACATAAATATGAATGAGGTTAGGCAATATAATCTAGCCACATGTATGAAAGAAGTGGGGATCAAATTTTGGTAGCCAACTAGATGTTTATGCCACACTGTTGAAATCTGGCTAATGTGTCATCATCTACCTTCTTTAGGCCTTTCTTGAGCCCCTCAGCTAGAAGTGATTTCAATTTCCTTTGAACTATTCTAGTTTGGGTTTCCTCAACTATCATGTGTATAAGAATCTCCTGTGGCTTTTGCTAAATTACAGAGTTTAAATCAGTCAGTCCTGGGCAGGGCCTGAGAGTCTTCATTTCTAAGAAGCGCCTTGGTTCCCATACACTGGTCTGCCAAACACACTTTGAGTACGGATGTTTGAGTCCATTTTTTGTTCCTCTCTTGTGGAATGTAACTTTTCTTACTTCAGACTGGCTATTCGTGTATATATAGTAACCTTCTAACAAGACAGTTAAATCTCATAGTGGACTCTTGATGTCTTTGACATCTGTCTTTCTTACCCTTACTCTCTCTAGCACCAAGATTAGAGTCTTGTACACTTACAGGCACTTAATAAATATTTGAATAATTGATGAGCAGTGTCAACGAATTCAGAATGTTGAGCATAACCTTTTGAAAGGCAGCCCTACTTATGCCAGGCTCTGGACTATGCTTAATGAAATCACTTGTTTGAAAACAGTTTGTTCAAAACCTCACTCCCACATAGTCCAGCCAAAAAAACTAAGGGAGAACCTGCCAGAGAGCCAAGGTGAGTTAAGTGGAATTCAACAAATGGAAACCACATTTTATCAAGGATTTTTCCCCTCCATGTGCTGTGACCGTGTCAAAAGAAATGCCAACCCCTATGTTTTGAATTCATTTCCAGAGAGACTCTCTGTTTACAAGAGTGATTTTGTACCCACAGAGCATTATGAGGCAATTTGATAAATTTTTTGTTGAAGAAGTGGTTGTTGTTTTTTTCCACCTGGAAGCACTCAGTGATCTTCCACTTAGAAAATCTCAAGTTGTCTTCCAATTAAAGCTAGATGAGAATGACTCTTCTCAGCTTGGCACCAATTTAGCCTGTACTTTTCATGGTCCTGTCATGAAGGGTTGGAGTGAGTAAAGAGAGAGGAGATGAACTGGGCTAGGGTTTAAAAAAGAGGCTACTTTGTAATCTAATTTGAATTACATTGAGCAAAGTCTCCTGCCTCACTCTCCAGCCTGCATGATGAAACTCCTAACTGGAATGATTTTCTACTTGGAAATTGTTGTAGATGACACAGGGTTGAGGTTTTCCTCTTCGTCTCTGTATGGAAAACAGTCTCACAAGCAAATAAATCATGTTACCAAGATTTTGGATTCTTAGCCTAGTTGAAGAAATGAGTTTTAGTTTCTATTAGCCCCTCTGCACCAACTACAAACCAAAGAACTTCAGAGTAGAGTCCTCGCATCTCACCTGCAGGCTTTCTCCTTGTCAATACCTTGTTAGACCTTAATACCATTACTAGGCTTTGAAATTAAGAAAAGGATATTCAGACATGCTACAAATTTATGCTGACCCCTCTCTTTCTTTACTGTGACTATGTAAATCTTTATGATTGTGTCTACACAGTGTGCCCTAATAAGTTGTGACTGCACATGTTGTTGTACATGAGTTTCCATATATTTTGGCCTTCCTACTTCCTAAGTGAGATCTTATAGCACCACAATTAAAGAATGAAAAAATTCCCAATAGGATTGGGACTAAGATGAGGCAAGCTAAGCCTCCAGGGAGCAAAATTTAAGGAGGTGCTCACTCAAATATGCTGACCCAGCATTTGCCCAACCCTGAGAATGAGAGCCCCATTTAATTTTGTGCCCGAGGGACCTGGCTTGCCTTATCCTAGTCCTAAGTAGCAGTTTCTGAGGTCATTTGGATAACTGAGTCAGCCCTTTAAACCCACCTACCCACCCCCTTCTTTTTGGAAAATACAGAGAGCCTACAAATGCAGACAGGAGACAGTAGAAAGGAGATTCAGCCATCATGATTTTATTCATCACAGGGATGTAAGACTGACATTCTGTTCATTTGCCCTCTATGCTGCAGCTAAACAAAGTCCAGACATAGATTTTATAATGAGCACACATTCAATCCTAGCTTTAGGGATCTCCTTGGATTTAACTCTTGACATTGGTCCTTGCTCTCAAAGCCCCCTAAATTTTCAGACCATCAACAGCACATCTAAATGCAGACAAACACATTATTCCTATCTACTGCCTAACTATATCCACTTGCAAGTCGTATGTGAATCCCACCTAATTAGCTGTGACATGCATTTTGGCATATGTCGGAAGTTAAAGCCACTTCCTTGGAGAAACTCAAACTCCGAATTTATCTTTATTAAGGCCTTGTCCAAATGATAAATATACACAGTCTCCTTGCTATCTACTGCTTGGAAATAAATCAATTTAGGATTGATTTGCTAACAGCTTTCTTCACTCTAAGGGTCCTCCTGCCCCAGAGGTCGAACTGTCCTTCTTTAAAAATGATTCTAACCAAACAGAAGACACCAAGTTGACCATAAAGTGAACAAAGAAGGGAACCTGGGGAGAGATGAAACAATTCCCTTTTGCACATCCCAGAAAAAAACAGTCTTACAAAGCACAATATTATATTCAGGAAAAAAAGTTTCCTAAACTACAAACTCCTCTAGGACTCTGCCAGGAAATATACAGGGTGGGGAAAAAAGGGGGGCATTTACAGCTGTGAGTATTCAAAACACAGAGTTTATTCTTATATTATTATCTATTAACTAGAGGCCCAGTGCACAAAATTCATGCACGGGGAGGGTGTGTCCCTTAGTCCAGCCTGCACCCTCTCCAATCTGGGACCCCTTGAGGGATGTCCGACTGCCCGTTTAGTTAGGCCCGATCCTACCTTAATGGGCAGTCGGATGTCCCTCTCACAATCCAGGACTGCTGGCTCACAACTGCTCGCCTGCCTGCCTTCCTGATTGCCCCTAACCACTCCCCTGCCAGCCTGATTGATGCCTAACTGCTCTCCTGCCAGCCTGTTTGCCCCTAAATGCCCTCCCCTGCAGGCCTGGTCCCCCCCCAACTGCTCTCCCATTCAGGCCTGGTCACCCCTCAACTGCCCTTCCCTGCAGGCCTGGTCGCCCCCAACTGCCCTCCCCTGCTGGCCATCTTGTGGCAGCCATCTTGTGTCCACATGGGGGCAGTCATCTTTGACCACATGGGGGCAGCCATCTTGTGTGTTGGAGTGATGGTCAATTTGCATATTATTCTTTTATTAGATAGGATAGAGGCTGGTGCATGGGTCGGGGCCAGCTGGTTTGCCCTGAAGGGTGTCCCAGATCAGGGTGGGGGTTCCCTTGGGGTGTGGGGTGGCCTGGGCTAGGAGCCTGTGGTGGTTTGCAGGCTGGCCATGCCCCCCGGCGACCCAAGCGGAGGCCCTGGTATCTGGGATTTATTTATCTTTATCTTCTATAATTGAAACTTTGTAGCCTTGAGCAGAGCCAAGCCTCCTGCTTGCTCTCTGGCCACAGCCATTTTTGTTGGGATTTATTTATCTTCTATAGTTAAAACTTTGTAGCCTTAAGTGGAGGCCTAGGCCGGCCAGGGTGTGAGGGAAGCTTGGCTTCCTCCATTGCCGGGGGCAACTCAAGCCTCCTGCTCTTTCTGTGGCCGAAGCCATCTTGGTTGGGTTAATTTGCATACTAGATCCTGATTGGCTGGTGGGTGTGGCTTGTGGGTGTAGCAGAGGTAAAGTCAATTTGCATATTACTCTTTTATTAGATAGGATTATTTATTGTTTTCCAAACAAACAGCTATAAACCTATTTTTTGCCCCACCCTGTAAATAAATGAACTGGCTGAGAGTATGAGACATTCAAGAGTGGTGGGGACTTCATTTCTGAGGTCATCTAGATAACTGAGTTAGCCCTTTTCCCATTTCCCATTTACTCCAGCCTCCTTTTGCCACATGGGACCATGAGCCAAATCTTATTAGATCTGATTCTTTAAGAGAAGGAGGCATCTTGATTTCTCCTAACATGACGTACTTTTTTTAAATGTCATAAAGTTAAGGAAAACATAATAGTCACTGTGGGGGGGACAAATAAAATATATCAGAAGGACAGATTTTTCTCACTAAGTCTCAAGGTCTATCTCCAGTCTATTTGTGACTCTTTTCACTTGGTGACTTTTAATAGCTCAGCTAGTCATGTTTAGGCTCAATATTCTTAAGATGCCAAGATGTTAAGATTTTGTTTTAAATAGTCATGTTTACAATTATCTTTGTTTTTCTGCACATAGGTGGCCCAGCCTGTCTGCAGCATTAGTGACCTCCTGGTTCATAGGTTGATGCTCAACCACTGAGTATACCGGCTGGCTCCACATTCTTGTATAGAAGAGTATGGTATCTCATTTCAACTTCCCTTGAACCCTGCCTTTGTTTTGGAATCAGAAAGACCTGGGATAGACCCAGTCTTAGTCTTTTCAGGCTTCTATAGCAAAATGCACAGTCTGGATGGCTTATAAACAGCAGAAAAATACTGCTCACAGTTGTGGAGACTGGGAAGTCTAAGATCAAGGTGCCAGCATTGTTGGGTCCTGATGAAGGTATGCTTTCAGGTTGAAGACTGTGACTTCTTATATTATCACAATGCAGAAGGAGCTAGAAAGCTCTCTGGGATCTCTTTATAAGAGCACTAATCCCATTTATGAGGGTTCTTCCTTCATAACCTAATCACCTCCCAAAAGCCCACCTCCTAATACCTTGGGGATTGGGGTTTCAACATATGAATTTGGGGGATATACAAATATTCAGTCCATAGCAGACTATTATTCCAACATTTAACTTGCTGTATGATGCCAGGTAAATTATTTAAACCTCTACTTCTTGAATTTCTTTTACCTGTAAAGTGAGGATGTTGCTACCTATTTTATTTGCTGTTTGTAAGGATTAAATGAGGTGATTTATGTAAAGGGAATAATGGAATCTGGCACATGGTAAATGATCACTAAACATCAGCTAATATTTTTCATTTTAACTCCCCTTTGCCTTCATCTTTCCAGATGCCAGGGACTTACATATCTCTGTATTTCTGCTACTGTTGAGCATTAAGTTTTATTTTGTCCTGTAGTAGAGTATACATAGTAGGCACTCTAAATACTTATGGCTGGGAACACTTTTTGAAAAGGAAGATGTCAAAAAGAGCATAGAGCCAGGCTTGATTGGTGAATGCAGTGCACAAAATGAGTGCTAGATGATTATGGTAAACATTAATAGCTTCTTTCCTGAATGGTTTCAGAATCTAACAACTAAAGAGAAGGGGCAGGGGCAATGAAGGAGCTTTTCTGAGTGCTGTGTGACCCTGCTCAATGTGCATTTGAATGACCCAGGGAAGATGAGAGGGGCCAAGGAGGTGGGTGTGGTCATTTAATTTCTCTATTTCTTGGGAGTTGACACTTGAGTCCAATTTAGCAATTAGGAACAGTGGGTGAATTACCCAAAGCTATTCTGTAACTAGAAACCATTATGCTGAGCTGTACTGGAGTTTTGCCTCCTGGGAACTAGGTGGGGATCTATGACCCTTTGTCTTTTACTCTCCCTGGGGACTGACACTAAAGGCAGAGGAAGCTGTATTTTCACTATTGGGAGGAGTATTTATGGCAACTGCTCTTTTGTCCCTCTCTCACACCACACACACTCTCTAGTGCTGGACTGAGAAAGGGGAATAAGAGCCAAGACCTAGGGTATGGTAGGAGGGCAGGGTTTCTTCATCCCTTTCCCTTGCAAATTCACTCTTCCTTTCTCCTTTCTCTGAGAGTCCCAATCCTACCTTTTTAGTATTCTTCAGAGAGTTACATTTGATGATGACTAAGATTCGATGTGCTCTCTAGGGGGAAAAAACACACCCTGATTTGTAGATTTCTATGGTGTATATATTCTCATCAAGTGGGTTTCAAACTACTAACTTTTAGTCACTGAATGTAGTGTTGGGAGAGATGTGCACAGTTGTCTCCTGTGAGACAGTTTGTGCTGGCTCCAGCATCCTATTGGCTTAAACTCTGACATTTTATGACTTTATGGTCTTGAATCCCTTCTTTTTTAATTCTTCATACTGAAACCAAAATGTGGTGTTTGAGTCCAATTTCATTGTCTCACAAAACCGAAGAATGGATTCATGGACAAAAAAACACACACAAAAACAACAACAACAAAAAAACATTGGTGGAAGCAAAGTTTATTGAGGGAAGCCAGTCCTGGGCACAAGGGAGCACATCCCCTCCCTCCCAGGAACCCAGCATGAGAGGAGAGGGGAGGGGAGAGGGGGAGAAGGGGAGGAGCTCAAGGCACACTTCTTTTTCTAGGAGTAGATACATGCTTTGTAGCTTCTGATTGGTTCTTTCAAAGAATTCTGCCTTAGTAACTAACATCCTTGGGATTGGTTTATACCTCATTGCCTTGTGATTGGTTATTTGCAAGCTGCCTGTCTTAGCAACATCCATACATTTTAAAGCTCGCTTCTCTGGCACATCCTTCCTTCTCTGCTCTGCTGGATTGTCTTAGCAATTACCGGTCAGCTAGGTTCCCTGGCTCTACTTCCTCTTGGTCCATGGTCCCATCCCTGTCTACCTAGCTTCCCTCTGTCTCCTCATTACAGTACACATGGAATAACTATAATATGAAAATTAAACGATAAAGCTTCTTTTTCATTGCCTAAAAACCAGGGCAAAAATGAAAGTGTTTTTTCCAGACTTAACATCCTATCTAATAAAATAATAATATACAAATTGACTGTCATTCCAACACACAAGATGGCTGCCCCCATGTGGTCAAAGATGACTGTCCCAGTGTGGACACAAGATGGCCACCACAAGATGGCCAGCAGGGAAGGGCAGTTGAGAGGGACCAGGCCTGCAAGGGAGGGCAGTTGGGGGCGATGAAGCCTGCGGGGGAGGGCAGTTGGGGGCGATCAAGCCTGCGGGGGAGGGCAGTTAGAGGTGACCAGGCCAGCAGAAGCGGGAAATTGGTGGCGACCGGGCCTGCAGGGAAGGGCAGTTGGGGGGGACCAGGCCTGCAGGGGAGGGCAGTTAGGGGTGACCAGGCCTGCAGGGGAGGGCAGTTAGGGGTGACCAGGCCTGCAGGGGAGGGCAGTTAGGGGCAAACAGGCTGGCAGGGGAGCAGTTAGGCATCAATCAGGCTGGCAGGGGAGTGGTTAGGGGGTGATCAGGCTGGCAGATGGAAGCCATTAGGGGCAATCAGGAAGGCAGGCAGGCGAGCAGTTGTGAGCCAGCAGTCCTGGATTGTGAGAGGGATGTCCGACTGCCCGTTTAGGCCCAATTCTATTGGGATCAGGCCTAAATGGGCAGTCGGACATCCCTCGAGGGGTCCCAGATTGGAGAGGGTGCTGGCTGGGCTGAGGGACACACCCTCCATGCACGAATTTCGTGCACCGGGTCTCTAGTATATACTATGATATCAAGGTTGTGTCAAGGATGGGTGCTGGCTGCTAATTTTTAGTAGTAATTTGGGAAGAAGCAGCAGGAAGGACTATGGTTGTCTGCTTCTGTGATACTTTGTATGAATCGACAAGAGCTTCTCTGAAAGTCAAACTTCAGCTGTGCTGATGGTAGGTCCCCTGAGCCACCTCTCATAATAGACAGTCATCTCTCCATTAGCTATGGCAAAGCTGACAGGGAGCAGTAGTATCAAAACATAAACAAACACTGCAGTATTTACCCTTGTATTTCACTGTTTTTCATTCCCTCACAACATACATCTAAAAAATGCTTCCCCCCACTTTAACATAGCAATTTCTACTGGCAGCAGAAGCTTCTGCAAATTGAATGTGTTTACTTTGGCTTGGAAGACAAGAATAAATGAAAAGGGCTGCACTTGCTTGCAATTGCTCCAGGTGGAAGAAGCAGAAAGATAGCTAGAGCTGACCTTGGCCAGAACTGCTTAACATGTGTGAGGTTTGGTTCTAATTCCTTCAGTTTTCATAGGTATAGCCTGCTCATTCTACAGCCTCTGCCCAGCTGCCTCACACAGTCCCTCCTTTCTTATCTCTGTTTCCCAGGCTGGAACTGTTGCCCAACCAGCCTCTAGTGACTTAGAGAAACCTAAGCAATAAACTAGGAGCAAAGGGACAAGATGCCTGTGGTGTGCTGGTAAAAGTTTAATAATGGTCTCTCTATTAAAAAAAAAGAAAGTGTGTGTGTTCCTACATTTTACTGATAGAAAGTATGGGTATCACACAATTTTAAAAATAATAAAGTACACATTACTCCTTATTTTAAATTCCATATAGCCAGGTCATTGTCACTGAATTTTTTTTCTGAATTCTTGTATCTGTGGCCAACCTGTGGTTGCAATTGACAATTGAATGTAATCCTGACATAAATATTGGTTGGTATTTTCAATTCTGTTAATGAGTAAGATGAAAGTGAAACAACAAGGATGCATGACAGAACTTCATTTATTAATCAGTGACGTGAGCAACTCCTTTGTTGAATCAGATAATAGTTTTTGTACACTGGAAGATATACTATACTTCATTTCTGTGTTATTCACAATGTAATGGCTACAGATCCAAATCAGCATACTTTAAAATATAATATTATTAACACTTTATCCATCACTTTTTGAAGTCTAGACAATCAATAAAACAATATCAAAACTTTTTTCTTTTTTTATTGATTTTTTTATTGATTAAGGTATTACATATGTGTCCATATCCCCCCATTGCCCCTCCACCCCACTCCTGTACATGACCTCACCCCCCTGTTGTCTCAAAACTTTATTTTTAGAATTTTCTTTCTTTTTAAAATCATCACCCAGGATAGTTTTCCATTGATTTTTAGAGAGAGTGGAAGGCAGGGAGGAGGGGGAAAGAGAGAGAGAGAGAGAGAAAGAGGGAGGGAGAGAGAGAGAGAAAGAAACATTGGTGTGAGAGAGACACATTGATTGGTTGCCTCCAGCATGTGCCCCAACTGGGGTAGGGTATCAAACATGCAACCGAGGTATGTGCCCTTGACCAGGAATGGAACCAGAGACCCTTTGGTCTGCAGGCCAATGTTTTAATTACTGAGCCAAACCAGCCAGGGTTACTTTAGCATTTTCAGCTTACCACATTGTAAATACTCTCCACTATGGCTGATGTCAAGCTACAATTATGTTGTCAGTAAATGAGTCATCAGAAGAGATGCATAGCAGCACAAATTTACAGGGCATTTCTACCACTCACATACTATAGCATTTTATCACAAAGCAGCAGAATATACATTCTTTTAAAATTCACATGGACCATTCTCTAAGATAGATATTTTGCTAGGACACAAGATAAGCCTTTAAAAGTCAAGAAGATTGAAATCATATCAAGCATCTTCTTGGATCACAACAGTATGAAAGTAGAAAATAATTACAATTAAAAACTCAAAAACACAAACACATGGAGGCTAAATAACCTGTTTTTAAACAGTCAATGGGTTAACAATGAGATCAAGAAAAAAATCAATAGTTACCTGGAGACAAACCAAAATAACTTTGACAGGTTTGAGAAACACTAGTCAGGAATTTTGTAGAATTTCCTTCAATTGAGATTTGTCTAATATCCATCTCATGGTTAGACTTGGGGTGTAGGTTTTTTTTTTTTTTGCGGGAAGACCACAGAGGTAAAATGCCATCCTCATCACATTATATCCAAGGTACCTACTTTCAGCATGACTTATCACTGTTAACGTTGAACTTAATCACCTGGCTGAGGTAATGTTTGTCAGGTTTCTCCACTGTAAAGTCACTCTCTTCTTTAAAAAAAAAAAAAAAAAAGCCTTTCGCCCAGCCAGCACAGCTCAGTGTTTGAGTGAGCATCAAACTATGAACTAGTAGGTCATGGTTCGATTACCTGTCAGGGCACATGCCCGGGTTGCGGGCTTGAACCCCAGTGTGGGGCATGCAGGAGGCAGCCAATCAATGATTCTCTCTCATCATTGATGTTTCTTTTTTTTTCTATTTTATTTTATTTTTTTAATTTCTTTATTGATTAAGGTATCACATATTTGTCCTCATCCCCCCATTCCCATCCCACACCCCTCCCCACACATGCCCCCACACCCCTGTTGTCCCCAACCTCTGGTTAGGCGCATTTGCTTGCACACAAGTTCTTTGGTTGATCTCTCCCCTTTACCCCCACCCTCCCCTTCCCTCCCTCTGAGGCCCGACAGTCTGATCCGTGCCTCCTTGTTTCTGGGTCTGTTCTTGTTCATCAGTCTATGTTGTTCATTATTTCCACTAGATGAGTGAGATCATGTGCTATTAGAAATACACTTATAAAAAACGAAAATGAGGCAAGCAATAATGGTTATGGTGACAGGAAATGAATCAGTCTGTAGTGAGTTTCTTTCTGGGCCAACAGTTCTTTTGAGACCCAATTACAATGTCCAACAGTTCCTTATGTGTACATGTCAGCACTGACATTACAGTTCTGGATGGTGGAGAAATGGTGGTAATGCAGGTCCGACTCTCTCTGGTTTGGTCCTGGGCAACCTGCAGTGATGCACAGCTGCTAACTGCTAGTATGGGAAGACCAAGTCAGCGTCTTCCATCTCTGGACTGCTTCTCTTCTGTCTTCGTGGCTGGAGTAGTCCTGTCGATTCCTCTCTGTTGCTTGAATCCACATGGTCTCGGAGTTGTTTTATGAAAATATACAAACATATTCTCGACCAAAAGTTAATAAAGGAATATTTTCTATAAATTTGACTTGGGATCCTATTTCATTTTTTGCCCAAATGATTTTTCTCTGGCTTGTTTTGACACCTTGTGTGTTTTTCATGGGTGTCTTGCTTTTAGCCTTACAATTAATTTTCTAAAGTATTAATTTTCTAGATGTAATTTACTTACAGGTTATTTTTCCTTACATGATATTCTTCTATTATACCCTCCTTTTTTTATTTAAATGTTAGGAGGCTTTTGAAAATTTTATAATGTTGTCTTGATGGCTTTTACATTTTAATTTTTTGCACTATAATATTACTGTTTTAGGTTCATTACATGGTGCACAATTTTATCATGAGATGAAGTACCAGTAAAAATTTTAGTTAACAATTTAGGAACACCTTTTTTCCAGTACAATTAATTTTTCTAGAATATTCGCTTGTTTCAACTAGCCAATTTAAATTTGCCTGAAAACTTGACTACTATTTTACTGTCAAATTTATTACTCTAACAACAATCTTATTTTACCCTGTAAATATTAGTGGAAGGGATTATTTGCCTTCTTGAGTAGGTCCTGAGCATTCCTGGTGGTAGGCTGGATTTAGATATCGTAAACCCACTTCCCCACACCATGGGTACAAGACAACTCAAACAATTGTTGTTGGAGTAAGAGGGCAGCTGCTGTCGGCCAAGTCTCTGTCGGTCACCTGGGTCCTGATCTGAGCTGGGCATGGGAAGCATGAAGCAGCCATGGGGGCAGGAGACCTCCCTCAGAAGGGGATAGGGTTCAGGCCCCTGCAATGTTGGGGGGGTAAGGGTCTGTGCCCCACCTCTGTTGATCCCCAAATTCTCTCCTGATGGCCCCTCTGTGACTGTGCCTGTCTTAGGTTGTTCCTTCCTTGAGGAATCTTACCCGTCTCTGGCTAACCAGCCATCCTCCGGGGCCAAGCAGGGTGATGTGAGGTTCAGTTTTGTCTCCTTGGTAGCCTATGCCCCCGTGGCCTCCATGCCCAGCACTTGCCTTGAGATCCCCTCGCCTGCTGGCGGGGCCCCAGCACTGATCACATATCTTGTGGAACCCGGGTTTCTTCTCTAGGGAGGGCTCAGTTCGCCCCACTGGGTGAGAGACAGATCCATGGCACCAGTCATCACGAGACTTCAACCTCACATGAACAGAGAGCTCATGCAACAGCTGTGAGCAATTGAATTGTGAGAAGAGGGTCTCTCTTGGCCTAAAGGGTAAGAGGGACCAATATAGAATGCTCACGTGCCTTCCCAGGAGGCCCTCTACACAATGAAAAGGATTAAATCCTTACATGTCCTTTTTAACTTGCTGGCAGACATTCAAAGAATTAGTAAGTTTGCTTGGGATAATTGTATATTATGCTGTTGTAATTCTAAAGTATCAAGAGATGTGTTAAGTTTGTCTCCAAGCACCAAACAGATGATTTTTTTTTTATCCCCAAGGGTGCGAGGAACTATTATAAGTACTGAGGGTGATCCAAATCTGGGGAAAATTTTAATGACAGTGTAGAATAATATCATATAAGGATATTCTTTGTTCTAGTCCATGGCAATTCCCTTTCAAACTGGTTGTTCATTTCTTTTTATATAGACAAGGTCTTAGTTACATTTTCTGCACCTCTACTGGGGGCAAGTAGTGATAGTAGTGACACCCTTTCTTTGGTGTCCACACAAGCCAGAAACCTCTCTTTAATTGTACACACAAAGGGGCATTGTTTTGATTTTGTGTCATAGAAAAGAGAAGCTGGGTGGAGACCCCTGTGTATTTATACTTTCTTGCACCACCCATGGGCCTCCTGGATGACCAAGGTGTTTGGTATTATTGGTAACTACATTAGTCAGGGGATCAGCCCACGTAAGGGGTCTTACCCATGAAGGGTCAGTAGCATAAGACCAAAATACTTACCCTCTTGTCTCAGGTAAAATTACCGTACATCTGATGATTGCTAGCGTGGCTAGAAAGGCGTTCTCAGGCATTCTTGGGTTTCTGGTTACCTCACAATTTCTTCCCTGAGGTTTGAAATTCTGATTGATGTTTCTCTGTTTCTGGACCTATTTGTGCTGGGTGGCGGGGCAGTTCCAAGGCCTGTCTTGTTGGTGGTGTTGATGAGTTTCTACCTAAGGCCGTTCTCCGCTCAAGATGGCGTGGGCTCCCTCTGTGCTAGGGTCCCGCTGTCCTGGGAGTGCCCGCAGCAGTGGTAGTCTCTCCTTGTCAAGGAGAGGCTTTCTGCCAGCCCCTGCTGCTCCTGCGAGATTTAACTTTCCCTCACTCACTCTCACACACCCCACGCACAACCACACACTCTCCTTTTATACCCTCACTCACTCACTTCCTCTCTTTCCACTCTGTCCTGCCAGCCACCATCTTCCCCTCTATCATTGATGTTTCTATCTCTCCCTCTTCCTTCCTCCCGGAAATCAATAAAAAATATATATTTTTAAATTCCTTTATACTGTACTGTTCAGAATGAAGTCACTATGCACAGCTAACATTTAAGGAGTGGGGACTATCTTGAGGGTAGAGTATCTACATAAATTATTTAAATTTATTCTGCACAGGAGACTTGTCTCTTCTTCCCTATTTGTTTATTTATATAATCATTTATATCAGTGTGGACTCATGGATATTTGTTTTAAATTTTGTGTTATAACTTAGTATAGTTAATCCTCATTATTCATGGATTTTGTATTTTTGCCTTTGCCTACTCACTAGAATTTATTTGTAACACCTAGAATAATACTTGTAGAGATTTCATGTTCATTTGCAGGCATGTACAGAACAACAAAAACTTGAGTAGTCTGAAGTGCATATTCCCAGCTAAGGTCAAAAAAGGTAATACTCTGCTTTCTTATTTTACCTCTCAAACTATGAACAAGTATCCTTTTCATGGTCTATTTAGTGTCACATTTCCCCCCATTTTGTGGTTTTTGTGTGTGTGTGTGATTTCAGTCTTTAGAATAGCCCAAGCTTAATGCCAAAGTACTTCTGAGTGTTTGAGTGCAAGAAGGCTATGATACAGAAAATGCATGTTAGGATAAGCTTTTATAAGGCAGGAATTATAGTGCTCTTGGCCATGAGTTCAATGTTAATGACTCAACAATATGTATTAAATAGATTATCTTTAAATAGAAAACTACATTAAACAAGCTTATGTATTGATCTGTTAAAAAGAAGGTTGTGATTACAGGCTTGTAGGAACCTAACTCTGTATTTCCCCTAAGAGCAGTGGTTCAGTTTTCAATAATCTAGTGTACATGAAGACTTTATGGAGCATAACTACCACTATTAATGAATAGAGACTGTTCTATTACTTTATTAATTTGTTGCTAAAACAATTCCCACTTTGGCCATTGGAAGCTCTTTCATTGGATTCCTGCATCCCATTGCCTCTTTGATATACCCTCATTAGCATCTATGTGTGTGATTTTTTTTCAAAGCAGTCCCTTAATTTCCTGTCCAGTTCCTAGAGTCAGCTATTTCTCCAAAGAGTCATGATTCTTTTGTTTTAAAGAATGGTATTAGAAACCAAGATCTGAGTACTACCTGCCCTTGTTGCTATTGAAGTGTCATGGCCTCTAGGCTTTCTTAGCTGACAGAGCAAGGAGATATATGTGTGTATACTTATACATGTACACACATATATTTATTAATAGCTCTATATGTAACTATATGAATCTATAGTAAGCTAAACATGAGTTCAAACTAATGTCTCCAACTGTATTACCACATGGATCATTCTATCCTCTCCCCTCACTGATCTGTGAATTCCCATTTCAACAGCAAGAAATCTGGCTCCCACCATCTGCCATTTACTTAATTGTTCAATTCTAATATATATGTATAGCAGTATCAGAACTGTTAACCCATACTCCAGCGGGAAACAACTTTCACAAATAGAGTATAGAGTGCTTATGTATAGTTCTTTTTCTCTTTAGGGTTACAGTCTCCACTCACCTCCACAGTTATTTAACTCACATCTTTTCTTCCTTTATAGCTTTTAGTAATAATCTTTAATGGTCTTATCTGTTCCATTTCTCCCTATTCAGACACAAGCCATTTTAGGAATTGGGCTTGGAAACAAATCCAAGTGGCAGATACCCCACTATACTCAGGATCCCTGGTGACTAAGCTGTTTTACCCCTTCTACACCACCCCCTGATCAAGGTCAGAGGACCTTATTCCTTCCTGTACCATAGTTCTCCAGGAGCTTCCTCAGTTAATGTTAAAATAATTTTCTTTAGGGCTGTTTAAAGATTATACCAGATGTGCCAAATATATCTGAGTCCTAATTATATATAAGCTGTGACCCCTGTTCTACATGCTTCATCTAATTTAATTTCACTTAACCCTCATACAAATACTTCCTAAAATTTATTAAGTGCTTATTATGGTTAGGCTTTTTTCTAAGCATATTAGAGGTGTTCACTTGATTAGAACTCAAAATCTTATGAGTTAAGGTCTATTAATATTCTGCCATTTTACAGATAGAAAACAGAGGCTCAGAGAAGTTAAGTAACTTGCTCAAGGTCATAGACCTCAAAATCTCTGCTCTTTCTACTACACAACACTGCCTCAAGTTACATAGAACCTAGAGCTGAAACCAATGATTCAAAAACCTTCCTTTTTTTTTTAGAGAACACTTTTTGGGAAGTGAGGCCATTGTTGAAGATGGGGGAACATAATGAAATCCAGATTCCAATGCATTGTATTTCTTGTATAATTTGTCACACATCTTGCTAAATATGGATAGTTTAGTGTAGTCAAGGTGATTTAGCAGAAAATACACAAAAAGAAGTAAAGGTGCTGCAAATGACCAGGAACTGTTTTCCTAATTCTGTTCCTCCTTCATCCTTAGCCAATTTTGAGATGCAAATGTATTACAATTCAATAAACATGTATTGAGCACTTCCTTTGTACAAGCACTGTGTCAGGCACTAGTGGGAAATAGAGAAATGAGTAAGGGCTGGCTCAAAAACTCAGGGAACAATGTGTATCTTCTCTGCTGTGTCTGATTCATCTTAACTTTAAATGACTCTGGTGAGTAACAGTGATATTGGTTATCTAGGGAATATTCTGACACTCAGAGAGAGGCCATCCTGAGGTTACAAAGTAGTTGTGGATAACCTGCATTACAAAACATTAGAAGTTGGCTTTGGGCCTCTGTAGTGGGTCAGTGCTCCCAGTCAAGTAGCTGGTCAGATATAGTGCTTTGTGCTTGCCTGGTTCCTGCTTAACACTCACTGAGGGATGGTCTGAGCATTGCCTAATTTCCTTTTGGCTCCCAGACCTCCCCCCCTTCATTCAGGTTGGCATTTCCTGGCTTCCTTGCCATTGCTCTTTCTCTCCCCAGGCTAATTAGTAGGTTGGTGGGAGGTAGCCTCCAAAAGAGAAGGCTTTTCCTTGTGTGCCTATTATTTGCAGCAATCTAGTCATTTGGGCTTTAATTGGCTATAGAGGGCCCCTCAGTGCTTTGTCCTCTGTGCATCAGGAAGTTAATTACTTAATAAACCAAATGGGAGTCTTTCAAAAATGCAGTGTTAGCTCTTCTCTTTTTTTAGAGTTAAACTTGGGCCAGGCTAGGGTACTGTAGTCACTGTGAGAATCAGCCTAAGACAAACATGTGAAGCTGAAGTTTGTGTTGAGCGTTCCAAATTAGGAGTCCTCTTTCCTACTGTGGTTTCTCATAGTTCCCCAGGACCCCTCTGTACAGATTCTCTCTTGAGCTAACCCCATGCTTTGACCCTTGTTTTAGTGATTCTTCCTGGCAGAATATATATTCTCTGTGTTTCATTTCTAGGAGACCTTGTTCACTTAATCTGATAAAGCAATTTATAATAACATTAGCAGCCAATACTTACAATGTAAGCCAACACTTACAGGCATTTTGCTAAATATTCTAGACAAATTCATTAAATCCTCCTGTCAACCCTATGAGGTTTGTTTGTTCTTATTATACCCATTATCCAAATGAATAAATCAAGGCCCAGGGAGGTTAAGTGACTTGTCTAAGATCACATAACTAGCAAGCAGTAGAGCTGGGATTTGAATCCAGGTTGTCTGATACTGGAGCCATGGTCTTCAGATCACCAAATTGTAATGCCAACTGTGTTTTACTAATAATGACTGATAAATGACCTAGTTGCTGAGTCCTGCTTGAATATATTCCTAACCTTTTCCCAGAGTGCCCATAGATTTATTGAGCACATACTATGAACTAGATGATGTTTTCATTCAAACAGTGACATTTAATGTATTAATTTTTAGGAGTGATTGATGTAGATATCATGGAAGGATTAAAGAACAATTAAGTATTAAATTGCATGGTATTGATTATAAGTACACTGATATTTTCGGATCTGGAATTGTGCTAGGTTTGGATAGGTGAAGACGAAGGATGGGGAATGCATTTTATGCAGGGAAGAATAACATAGGAATGTATGGAATTGAGAAGAAGGAGAGAAGGGAACAATAGAACATGTATTTGGCTAGCATAGTGGTTTTCAAGTTTCTCTATAACTAGGCTTAGAACCTTCCAAACCCTGTGGCCACAGCCCTTCCTACCACACCTGCCAAGGAATATCTCTTGCAGGGAAGGCACATTATTTTATAATAACAGCTAACGTTTATTTAGTGCATGGTTCTGCAACATTTATGAGAATTGTTTCATTTAATCCTAAAAACAACATTATATCCATGCCAAAATAATATGGATGGAAAGGGTAAAGAATTAAGAGGATATCAAGATTTCTAAGTTGGAGTATCAGAAAACAGGCAGTACTGTTAAGTTTTAGGGGGGAGCAATAAATAATACCTCTTCCCCAGAGCTCAGAACCTATTGATAAATTATACATAATAAATGAATGAATATGAAAATGTGAGTGTCCTGCCCTGGCTGGTGTTGCTCAGTGGTTGAGCATCAGCCTACAAACCAGGAGGTCCTGGTTCAATTCTCATTCGGGCACATGCCCAGGTTGTGGGCTCAATCCCCAGTGTGGAGTGTGCAGGAGGAAGCCAATCAATGATTCTCTTTCATCACTGATGTTTCTATCTCCATTACCCTCAGAAATCAATAAAAGTATATTTTAAAAATGTGAGTATCCTGTGAATTATGCAGATTTTCCTATATATAGTAACTAGTCCACCAGGACAACTGTAGTTTTCCCCTCCAGGAAAACAGCTCATCCTGTAAGATTGCCACTTAGCTGAGAGCAGTCTAAAACCCTTTCTCAGGGTAGGCATATCTGCAAAATAAAGTCACAGACCTGGGTCAGTCAACTTTTTCTGTGAAGGGCCAGATAATAAATATTTGAGGTTTTGCAGGTTATATTGTTGGTCTCTGTCACAACTACTTGACTCTGCTGTTGAGGTTGGAAAGCAGCCATAGATAGTAGGTAAAGGAACAAGTGTGGCTATGTTCCAGTAAAAATTTAGTTACGGAAACAGGTGAATGGCTGGATTTGGTTCACAGGCTGGATTTTGCTGAACCCTGGCATGGAAGGAACTGAGTTAACAGTTTCTTCATCACCCTCATCAGTGAGCTAAGTCATGCCTTGAGGGACAGGGAACGAGGGGTCACAGAGAGGCCATGAGTATTATCCTAGTTGAAGCTTCCTCAGGGAAACCTAAAACCTGGGAAATGCTACTTCCCATCTAACAGATGCTATTGATAGAATGAAGGTAACTTGGAAGAGAAATTTTGTGGAAAGATGCTTATTTTTGGAGATATTGAGTTTGAGGTGATAGCAGGACATCTAGTATATATATATTCTCAACTATGTGCTCAGTGACATCACAATAGTAGCTTGAAATTGACCATGTTGTGAGTGTTGATGAAACAGAAATTGGCAAAAACTAGAAATCGGAGGTTTCCTGCTCTTGCCATAAGTCGATTGTTAAACATTTACCAGCACAGCATTGCCTGTAGGAGGTGTGAAATGTGGATCTGAAATACAATTGCAGGGAGTACCCAGTGGGGAGTCATCTACTTGGTGGAGAGAGCTGAAGCTTTGGCAGTGGACGAGTCTACTGAGCATGGGTTGGAAAAGAACAGAGTAAATAAGGCAAAACACTTGGGAAATACTCACAGCTTGGGGTCTATAGAATAAGAAAACAACTTGTTTTGTTCATCAGTTTATGTTGTTCATTAGGTTCCATATATGAGTGAGATCATGTGATACTTATCTTTCTCTGACTGGCTTATTTCACAAAATAGATCCAGAGACATAGAAGCAATGAACAGATTGTTGAACCTCAGAGGGAAGGCAGGGGAGGGTCAGTGGGAGGGAAGAGATCAACCAGTGAACTTGTATGCATATATGGATAACCCATGGACACAGACAATAGAGTGGTGAAGGCCTGGGGTGGGAGGAGGGGGTGGGCTGGAAGAGGTCAATGGGTGAAAAAAGGGGACATATGTACTACTTTCAACTATAAAGATTAAAATAAATAAGAATACAACTTGTTTTGAGGCTTGGGAGAGAGATGAGAGAAGTAGAAGGAGAATGGGGAAGAAGCAGTGTCAAAGTTAAGTGGCTATCCCTCCTTATCTATGATTTTAGGCCTCTTGGCAAACATATCAGAAAAAGATCACTTACTTACAAAACAAAAAGCCCACATCCTCTTAAATAGGTGACATGGAGGGGGGAAAAGAGACTCCGGAAGTCTGTGGGCCTTTCAAATGGACCTAAGGTTTTTCCCTTTAAGGCTTCCTCCTTGGTCCTGCATGCTATTTTAGACAAAATCAAGGGAGACAGAATTTGGAGCAGCTGGTAAATGCCACCTAACAATGCTCAACATTGATCATTTAAAAACCCTGCATTCCACATTATTGCTCTTTAAAAAAGAATCTAGTTGCTCTTGTGGTTGAATGCCTTGGACTGCAGTCCTAGCTGAGAGATATATCATATGTAAAATCCCTATAAACAAACAAAAAGGCCAATTCTATTAACTATTCTCACATACTACAGATCAACTAATGCTTATGCTAGCTCCAGTGGCCTGCTGGTTTTGAGGTGAGTCATCCTTGAGTCTAGTAAGGACCTTACCCTCTTCCTAGGGGGTTCTAAAACATGTGAAAATTCTGCTGGATTTGTGTAGTCTAAGGTACCCAGAGTGTTTCTCCTGACTCTAAAGGTCACTTTGATCTTTTCCAAGGTCAAATCCCAGTAAGGCCCCAGATACTCAAAATAAAGCTACTTACTAATCATGGCAACAGACCCCGATGAAGCCACATATAAGGTTCCAAACACCAATGTTGCGGAGGCCCCAGAACATTTTTTGTCTCTTATCATAGTACTTTAGTCCCCAAATGCTCTTCTCTGTGTTTATAACCTAAGTTTTCTGGGCCATGTTGGACATTTTTAAAGCTAATCTGACTATCTGTCTACCCTGCTTGGCTCTATCCAATTAACAACAAACACAAAGAATTAGATGTAGATCAATATCACACCTTTAGTACCTATTGATAGTGATGATAACCAAAATTTATTAATAGCTTGCTAGATATTTTATATCATACTAGTGGCTCGATGCATGAATGAAGGTTCATGCAAGAATGGGCCTTCATTCCCCTGGCTGCCGGCACCACCTTCATTCTGGCCGGAGCAGCCTTTCCACTCCAGCCTGGAGCCGATGCAAGCATCCCGCCCCGTCCCTGGCCACTCAGTGCCTGTATATGCAAATTAACCCACCATCTTTGTTGGGTTAATTTGCATACTCACTCCTGATTGGCTGGTGGGCGTCACGAAGGTATGGTCAATTAGCATGTTACTCTTTTATTAGGTAGATTACTTAATCTTTATATCAACTCTATGAACTGGATATTATTAATATTCCCATCTTATAGAGGAGAAAATTAAGGAACAGAAATATTAAATAACTTATCCAAGGTCATGCAGTGGGTAGTAGAGCCAGGATAAAAACCTCAGTGATCTAAGTCCACACATTTATCATCTTCCTGCCTATTTCTAAAAACTAAGATTCTCTATTAAAGGTGGACCAGAGAATATGGTTTAGAAATGAGATGCAATGCGGCTTTTCACTACCCCAAATTAAAATTATCTATAGGCTTTGAGGCTGGAGAATGGAGGACTTCTTTTGCAATAAGAGTCCCTACCAATTTGGGCTTACAGAATAGAGGCCAGAAGCTGAGAAAGTGTTATAAAAGAGACAGGCCCACATTATTTTTTCAATGACGTGATCTTAAACCTTTTGATTACTGTTTGCTCTTCCTCTGGTGGAGAGGAGCAAATGTGGAATTCTAATACTGCTCCCTCCCTTCTAAGCAATGGGACAATAGTCCTTCCCTCTATGGAGATGTGAGGCGGGAAATAATATGTGCAAAGGTAGCTGTTACATAAGCCATGCATTTTGACCCCAGCCTATTTAAGCAGATCCAGTCTGCTTATACACATGCACAAGGCATTCCTCTGCAGGCTTTCAGCATTTGTCTCTCCCCACAGCCTGTTAGCAGCTCTGACTTGCAATTCTTCAGTCTCACCTATTCTGGTTCTCCATTTTGTCTCTTATGGAGGTAGAATCAGACAATATAGAAAAAAGTAGTATAATGTTGTGTAAGGGCTATGAAGAAGATAAAACATGGTAATGGGAGAGAGAGTGGCTGATGGAGTTGGCAACATTAATAGGCTATCAGAGAAGGCTGCCCCAAGGATGTGACACTTGAACTGAAACCTGAGTGATAGGAAGGACTCAGTCAGGCAAAGATATGGGAGAAGAGGGTCCCAGACAGAAAGAACAGCAGGTGCAAAGACTAAGCTGGGAACGAGTTGGCAGGTCTTAAGACCGTAAAGGCCAGTGTGGATGGAGTGGAGTGATGGGGAGGGGGTGAGTACATAGAATACAGTCAGAGCAGCAGGCAGAGTCTGGATCACTTAAGGCCTCATGGGTCATGACACCCAACTTGGATTTGATTCCAAGGACAGTGGGAAGTCCCCATTGGGCAGTGGTTCTCAACCTTTCTAATGCCGTGACCCTTTAATACAGTTCCTCATGTTGTGGTGACCCCCAACCATAAAATTATTTTTGTTGCTACTTCATAACTGTAATTTTGCTACTGTTAATGAATCATAATGTAAATATCTGTGTTTTCCGATGGTCTTAGGCTCTACAGCAGCAGTTGTAGAACTGCTAGCAGGGTCGCCTAAGGCCATCAGAAAACACAGATATCTACATTACGATTCATAACAGTAGCAAAATTACAGTTATGAAGTAGCAACAAAAATAATTTTATGGTTGGGGATCACCACAACATGAGGAAGTGTATTAAAGGGTCGCGGCATTAGAAAGGTTGAGAACCACTGCTATTGGGTTTACTACTCGGGCTTCTGAAACGTGCCTTAGTTTCTCTTGTTTCCTTGCTTCCTGCTTCTTCCCAGAGAGAATGGTGACAGGTTCTCACTGTCCCAGAGAACCGATTAGATCTCCGGGGGTTTAGAACCATCCATTCTGTGTTGTCACTACCCTCCTCATTTCCCCTCTCCCTGTGTGACTCTAAGTGGGAATTCCTCATGTTCTCAACAGAGGGGCACACCCAGAATTTGGGGATCAGATCAGAAAAGGACACCCCCTGGAATGAAAGGCAACATGAATCTTCCTGGAGTAGGTAAGTGCAATTTTTTATAGCAGCATCACTCCCAGAACAACTGCGTGAAGGTGCAGCTGCTAAGGTGGGGTGTACCTAACTGCCAGACAGGGAGATATCCCCAGGAAGACACCCAACTCAGAGGGAATTCATGGGAGTCCCTGGCAGTATCATTAATTTCAACATGTGCCTCATGAGGCGGTCAGGATGATGGAAGCTTTTGATGTCTGATAAGGAATTTTGAAAAAAGTGATTTAGAGATCTGCGATTCCTCCATGTGTCCAAAGGACCGAGACTCTGTGTGGTAGCTTCCAGTCCTTACACAGACAGTCTCTGTAGTGCAGTGTGGACAATGTTTTATGTTCCTCCAGAGTGGGGGTAATTTGCCTTCAGAACTTTCTAGTTCCTCTTTCTCAGATTTTATGTGCACCAAACTGCCTTCTCAATGCCAAAAATAATCACTTCTTTTTGTATCATGCTCTCCAGTTCACAAAATGTTTTCAAATATAAAAAACAATGCTACATGGAAAATATTATTCTGTTTTGTACAGACCAGAAAATCCGGGCCCAAAGAATTAAGTTATATGACACTATGAGCCTAGATTTAAATGAATGCAGTTCATCTTTATTTTCTAATATTTAGACTTGTTTAGTGAGTTCCGTTTTTGTCCTGGACACCAGGGTAGTGGGTCCAAGTATTCTGGCTGTTGGATGAGTCCATCCCACCATGATCTATTAATAACTTAGTGGTTCAGGTTGTCAGTCTGTTTATTATGAGTTTGTCTATTTTAAACCAGTCCCCAGAGGTCCTGTAGCATTCCAGACCTTGGACTGTGGGGATCATAGCAAAGTGCAGAAACCCTTACAATGCCTGGCTGGAAAATAATCTGCTGATCTCTTCGAAACTGTCTTAACTTCAAGATCACTGAACTATTTCCACTTTGTTTAGAGCTGCTTGAAAAAGAGCAAAGAACTCTAATTTAACTTAACCAGTTTGCCAGCTGGAGATGCAGAATGGCATGGGGAGCTGATTAAAATGAGGTGGTAGTTTAAAAACTAGGCATCAATTGACCTTAACTGTTTTTCCCCAGCTTTCATATGTCATTGTTGAAGCTACAAGTAAGTGATTTACTGGCCCTAGTTCTGGAGAGGTAGTACTTACTGCTCATATGGTCATAGTTCTCACCCATTTTCCTTTCATATTTCTCAGTTAGGGGAATAATTACTGCCTTGGGTTCCTGCTTTTGGGGTATTATTATGTGATTCACTGAAAAGCATGGTCTGTCTATCCTTCCTTCTTCCTTCCTTCCTTTCTCCTTTGTTTAGAAGAAAGAAATCAATGTTTGAATTGATTTCAAATTGCATTTGATTTTGGAAAATTAAAACAGATGAACAGTAAAATGCCATTATTTTTAGAGCTCATAAGACAAAGCCGGGCTGACTTGGGGTTTTGACTATTGGTTCTTATAACAAATGGCTTCTTTAAAATGGCACCAAAGTCAATACTAATGGTTATTATGATTAAGTACAGCTCCCTTGGCATTTGTTTCCTGCTCTCTGGCTTCCCTCCCCTCTCTCCAATGTACACACATGGATTCTGTAAAATCAAGTGTTCTTAATATACACATAGGCCAAGGAGAGAAAGTTTGCAGCTGGCACTTCCATCTCCCTTTCTGTGTCTTTTCTCTGCCTAACAATTCAGTGTCATGGCTTCACCAGGGCCCCCACTGCAGTTTTCCCCTCCCCTGGCCTGAACTCATTCTCCAGAATTGTCTGAGCTTAAGCATTTCAGGATTCTCCTCCCATCACCACTCTTCTTGAGACTGCCTATGCTGGTCCCATCCTGTAGGAACCTGCTCTCTGCCAGGTAATGATAAAGTCAAATGCCTGGACTAACGTTTCACAATGGTTTTCAATTTATTATGTCTCTGAGATAGCACTAATCCAAGGGTGTGACTGATTACTTTGTTATCTGGTGCCTGTGGTAGGCATCCCAGGAAGAAAGCAGAGGTACTGTTTTGGGTAACACATAATACTAAAATAATTCATATTTGTTCAGAACTCTACTTTTATCAAGTACTTTCTCATTCATTAGCTTATCTTTTCCCTCCAAACTGTATTGTGAGGTAGGTAATATTAATTCATATAAAAATGAGGAAACTGAGGTTCAGAGAGGTTAAACAATTTGCAAGTAAATGACTAAGCTGAAATAGGAACACAGCTTACTTGATTTGAAATTTCCTGTGTTTGCCGAAACTGGTTTGGCTCAGTGGATAGAGCGTCGGCCTGCGGACTCAAGGGTCACAGGTTCGATTCCGGTCAAGGGCATGTACCTTGGTTGTGGGCACATCCCCAGTAGGGGGTGTGCAAGAGGCAGCTGATCGATGTTTCTAACTCTCTATCCCTCTCTCTTCCTCTCTGTAAAAAATCAATAAAATATATTATAAAAAAAAAGAAATTTCCTGTGTTTTCTATTCTGCAACACTTTCTCATAATCATAACCTCAAGAAATTTTTTGAGCACTAATTGTACACGGTCCTGTGGGGGATACAGTGTTGAGTGAAACAGACATAGCCATGTCTTCACCAGAGCTTATTATATTCTAAGTATGTAGAAAATATAAGTATATGGAGACATAGACACAATACGAGTGAAAGAATATTTTTTTTAAATTACAAATAATGCAAAAAGTATTGGTCAGGGAGCTTCTTTATACAGGCCTTTCAGAGGAGGTAACGTTGGCCTGAGGACCAAGAAGGAGCTAGTAATGAAGGGTGGGAGGGGAGACCAGTACAGGCAGAGGTTGTGCGAAAGGCCTTGACCCCTAAGCATAGTTCACAAGGGGTTGCATGCCCCACCCACTCCATATCTTCAGGGGCCATGGTCTCCAACAGAGATGCTATTAGTACTTGATATGAAGTCTCATCAGGCGTTGTTACATGATCATGTCAACCATACCCACCAGCTCCCTTACTCACTGGGCACATTTCCTTGCCTACTTTAAGAAGACCCTTAGAAACTAGGGTAATTTTTCACTAGAACTTCACCAGGTTTGCTGTTGAAGTTAGACATTTCCTTCAAGTTGTATCTCTAGCCTCACCTGCCATTTTTACAAATACTGTGTCCCAAGTATGAGATTATGGATGACTCCCGGCAAACCCATCCTCACTGCCAGAGACACAGATCATAGAGGTCACACAGACAAGCGGCCTCCAGGATATGACCAGGTGGAATTTTGTGTGTAAAATTCAAAGAACAGCATACTAAAAAACAGATTGTGTTTTCTGGGTTTGCAAGAAGAGGGGATTTGGGCATCTTTTGCCAAGGACGTTCTATCACACTAAGACAGGTGGGAGCTTTACACTTAGCAGTTGCTCAAACAATGTCTTAATAATTCAGGAATCTTAGGTTAAACTATCTACCCTGATTCACTCACTGTTAGCCTTTTTTTCTAGAGATTTCTAAATAAAACACTTACTTAATTTATACTGAACTGTGTGCCCATCCCTGTACCAGGTTTTGTGATAAATGCAGAAATGTCACCATCACAGTCCCTGCCTTTGAGGAGGCTGCAGTGTACATGAGGAGACAAAACATTAACATGTTGAACAATTACAGAAGAAAGTTGCATATTCTTCTAATGCTAGGTATTGGCATAGAGAAGCACATAATAGTTCAGGAGAGGAGAGGACACTTTTTGGAGGTTGTCAGATTGGACAAGGGGCTTGAGGGTTCATAGCAGTTAGACTCATGGAGAGCAAATACAAAAGGACATCCCAGGAGGGCAGTGTTGCTATGCCCTGGACACAGTCAATTGGCCTTTTGGAGGTGGGATCCATGTTGCTGCACATGCAGACTGACTTACAGATACAAATGGCTCAGGGAGAGAATGAGCTGATAATGCCCTAAGGCAAGAAGTGTTACCATTTTCAGTAGCTTGGAGGGACCTGGAGAGTATTATGCTAAGCGAAATAAGCCAGTCAGAGAAATATAAGTATCACATGATATCACTCATATGTGGAATCTAATGAATAAAAAAACTGATGAGATCTCCCAGAGGATTCTGACCCTGAAGGGCACATGGCCTGCAGCTCCAAGGCCCAAGACTGTGAGCCTTGAGCCCCTCAGGGAAGGCCTGGCAGTTTCTTACCTGGTGGCAGGCGACAGTGGGCCCCGGGAGGCTGCAGCTCAGCTGGCGCTTATCATGGTGGCTAAACGGGTATGCGAAGAGATTTGCTGCATTTCTAAAATATCTCTGAAAACAGGTTGCATTTCAGAATTGAAACCAGCATTTCCTTTTCTACTTTAAGAGTGCATGCAGGAAGCCATTGGGCACACCAAGAGTGGAGATCTCACACTGGGATATGTGCAAAGGCAAGAATAATAAATACAGAGAACCAGGATGGCAGCATAGGTAAACGCCTGTACTTGCTGCCTCCCACAACCACATCAAAATTACAACTAAAATACAGAACAACCATCATCCAGAACCACCGGAAAGCTGGATGAATGGAAGTCTTACAACTAGAGAAATAAAGAAGAAAGCACACTGAGACTGGTAGGAGGTGCAGAGGTGTGGAATGGGCTGGCTCGGCACTCACATGGGCTGCTTTTTTAATTGGGAGGGAGATCACCTCTGCGGAGGCCACCCGGAAGAGCAAGGGGTCCCAGCCCCCAACAGATGCCCAGCCCAGGGTCCCAGAGCTGGGGAAAGAAGTCCCTATGGGCAGTAAGAACTACGGGCTGTAAAAACCAGTGTGGCTTGGGGCTGAGTGACACACAGGCTGCTGGAGACCCAGCTGCTCCTCTTAAAAGGCCAGCACCATGAACTGAATTTACAAGCTCTCACTTCCTCTGAGCTCCAGTGCCAGGCCAGGCTCTAGGGGAACTGGACACACACGGGGAGAAATTGGACTGTCTGGCATCGGGGCAGGAACTTGAAGGTGGCTTTCTTCCAGAAGAAGGTGCTCGCAGCGGTCATTGTTCCCATGCTGGGACCTCCCTAGTGCAGGGCTGACTGGCAGCCATTTCTGTTTGCTTCATCCTGGTGATTCCCTGAGACCCAGCCTCACCCAATTTATAACCCCACCCAAGCTGTGTGCAGCGGCTTTTGCATATGAATGGCCTGTCCTTTCTCAGGCTAAAACCTGTCAAACAAGCTGCAGCTGGGTCAGGGAGCCCCAAACCTATCAATAAAAGGCCAAAGGCCCGGCACCAGCACCAGCCTGCCTTGCTTCACAGCTGGGCTTCATCTGGGTACTTCCAAACCTGTTACAAAGAGGAGGAATCTTCAGATCTCTCTGTAGCTCCTGCTGGATGGCCCCATGCAGTGGCTGACTTTGCACCTCCCTGGAGACCCAAAAGCCAGGGTACCCAGTGGTCAGTGTGAGACCATACCAGATTACAACTCTTCACATCCATAAGTGGCACACTCAAGGGACAGACTCAATGAGCACCAAAGCTCCACTGAAGCAAGTCCTGCTCCATAAGGGTGTCTCCTGAACATCAGCTCTCCTACTGTAGTTGCAGCTGGTCCCCACAGCCAATTGGCCTGGAGGTCAATTCCTCCCAGTGATACCAACAGCAATAAAGGCTCAACTACAAGACTGTGCACACAGCCCACAAAGAGGTGCACCAAGAGTGTCCATCTCAGGTGATTGGGGAGGCCTACTACACAAGGCCACTCTATCAACTCAAGGAGACTTAGCAGCTACCCAATTACATAGAAACAAACACAGGGAAGCAGCTAAAATGCAAAGACAAAGAAACATGTCACAAATGAAAGAAATGGAAGAAAGCAAATTACTAGATATAGAGTTCAAAACCACAGTTATAAGGTTACTCAAGAATCTTCTAGAAACTTCCAAGGAACTTAATAAGACTTTCAAGGATCTTAGTGAGAATGCCAAAAAAATGGAAAGGACCAGTCATACACTGACTGAAATAAAGAATAATATACAGGGATTCAACAGTAGACTAGAGGATCCCGAGAATCAAATCAATGATTTAAAATATGAGGAAGCCAAAAACACCCAACCAGAAGCAAAAAGAAAAAAGAATCCAAAAATATGAAGCTATCTAGTGTAAGGAGCCTCTGGGACAACTTCAAACGTACCAACATCCGAATTATGGGAGTGCCAGAAGAAGAGAGAGAGCAAGATATTGAAAACCTATTTGAAGAAATAATGACAGAAAAATTCCCCTACCTGGTGAAAGAAATAGACTTACAAGTCCAGGAAGCGTACAGAACCCCAAACAAGAGGAATCCAAAGAGGACCACACCAAGACACATCATAATTAAAATGCCAAGGGGAAGAGACAAAGAGAGAATCTTAAAAGCAGCAAGAGAAAAGCAGTTAGTTACCTACAAGGGAGTGCCCATACCACTGTCAGCTGACTTCTCAACAGAAACTATGCAGGCCAGAAGGGAGTGGCAAGAAATATTCAAAGTGATGAATAGCAAGAACCTACAACCAAGATTACTCTACCCAGCAAAGCTATCATTTAGAATTGAAGGTCAGATAAAGAGCTTCACAGACAAGAAAAAGCTAAAGGAGTTCATCACCACCAAACCAGGATTATATGAAATGCTGAAGGGTATTATTTAAGAAGAGGAGGAAGAAGAAAAAGGTAAATATAAAAAATATGAACAACAAAGTGACAACAAATACTTATCTATCAACAATTGAATCTAAAAATCAAATGAATAAAAAATCTGATGAACAGAATAAACTGGTGAATGGAATAGAATCAGGGGCATGGAAATGGAACAGAGTGACAATTCTCAGAGGGAAGGGAGTGTGAGGGGTACAGGAAGAGATTAGACAAAGATCTTATATGCATGTATGCTTTACCTATGGACAGACAATAGGGTGGTGAGGGCCTGGGGTGGGTTGGGAACCAGGTGGAGGGAAGCTATGGGGGGAAAAAGAGGGACATCTGTAATAATCTCAACAATAAAGATTAATTTAAAAAATAGAAAAAAACTGATGAACAGCCCTAACTGGTTTGGCTCAGTGGCTAGAGCATCAGCCTGTGGATTCAAGGGTTCCAGGTTTGATTCCAGTCAAGGGCATGTACCTTGGTTGCAGGCATATACCCAGTAGGGAGTGTGCAGGAGGCTGCTGATCGATGTTTCTCTCTCATTGATGTTTTTAACTCTCTATCCCTCTCCCTTCCTCTCTGTAAAAAATAAATAAAAACAAACAAACAAGCAAACAAACAAAAAACACAAACAAAAAAACCTGATGAACAAAATAAATCCAGAGACATAGAAGCATGGAATAGACTGTCAATCCTCAGAGGGAAGGTGGGATAGGGTGGGTGGTTGGGTGGGAAGAGATCAACCAAAGAACGTGTATGCATATATGCATAACCCATGGACACAGACAATAGGGTGGTGATGACCTGGGGCAAGTGGTGAAGGCATGCAGTCAATGGGGGAGGGGCATGTGTAATACTTTCAACAATAAAGATTAAAAAAAGATTACTTGGATATTTCCCAAAGATGACCATGAATATAACACTATTCCTCAAGGTTGGCCCTGGTATGAGCAGCTGGGGTGGAGTTGGAATGAACATAATTCATGTTTGAGGAGGGAAAGGGGGCTGGGAGGGGACTGTTACCACAAGTGAAGAAACTCAGAATGCAACTAAGAATACTACCCAGCAGCCTTAGATCCAGCCACCACCAATGCTATGGGGATGCATAAAAAGCAGGATACATGGTTCATGCCCTCAAAAACCATCTGGTATAGTTGCAAAGACACAGTGCACGAATGGTGATAGCATCAGATGGCAGGGTCGGCAGACATTCCATGTAGCTCCATAGGAAATATAAGGAGGCAGATGGGGATTGGTTAAAAGGATGGTCTTTTAACCATTAGAGCTGTTCAAGAGTAGAAGGGCTGCTGCCCCATGGGGTGCTGAGTTTGCTCCCAGTAGAGGTGTTCAAAGGTGGGATGCCTCTCAGCCTGGGATGTTGAAATCCAGAGTATAGAAGGCATGACCTGCAAGCTTCCACATTCCCCTTAGAGTCTGGGAGTTTGCAGCTTAATACCTTTTGTGACCTCGTGCTTGGAGGACCATGTAAGCCACCTGTGATGACAGCAAAGTATTGACCAGCAGGTTGGAAGGGCTGACTAGACTAAGAATTCATCTCAGGCCTCTGCAGTGGGATCTGTGCCTGATTAAGATGAAAGGCTGTTGTTACAGGCAGTGCTGACTTGACTGCTTCAGGGCTGTTCTAGGAAAGTGGTTTCAGCGGTCTCTCTTCATAGGCAGATGTCAGCCAAATGTGTGGCAAGTCACCTCATCCTTGGAGGCACTTTTATGCTCAAAGCCAGGGGAAGCACTAGAACTGAAACAGTGCCTGAGGGAATCAGCTGCTGGTTTGTCTCTGTAAACCTTCTCATCCAGCTAATGAGGAAGGCCTGATGAAAACCGGCAGAGGGAAATGAAAAAAAACAGGCAACCTCCTACCAACTCTGCTATAGGCTAAGGCCTGGGCCCTGATACTCCTGTGAGGAAAATGAAGCTCAAAGAACTTTGGAGACACCTCTGAGGTCTTCTGAACTGAATTTTGGGCTCCATCCCTGATACCAGAGTTAGGTTCTCCAGGTTTGAAAAGAGTCTTCTTAATGGTCTCAGGGGACCAGGGCTCTATAGAAAGCAAAAATCACTTCCCAGCTTCACTAATCTGGAATGAATTTCATGGGGTTAGGCTGAGCTGCCTTAGTGGAAGATAAGCTATTAAGTTTCATAGAAGTCTCAAGGCATGTTATAAGGAGGCAGAGAAGCCAAAAAGGACTGCTTCTTCTGATACAGTCCTTGGCCAAGGTCTAGTTCTCCACCAGGTCTAAAAGAATTATCACAATGACTCATACACATGGCTGATCCAATTTAGATGTACATTGCCAACAGAAGCCCCAAGGGATTCACTTGGGGGTGAAGTGGAGAGCTGAACTCTGAAATCAACCTCAATGCAAGAGATATGACATTTAATGGAGCCTCCTATGCTTCTAACTAAAGGTTAGGTATATCCTGGATAATCTTAGCAGCAATTTATATACCTTTATGGCTCTGCTATTAGTCATACATTTTGGTTTCCTTCATGCCCCACCTCTTGTGAAGAATGTGTTCAGTGTGCCAGTATGAGGTAGGTCAGCCTTTTATTTGCCCTCAATAGTAAATTGCCCCAGAACTTGACTTCCATCAACCAAGTGCCTTATAGTCCTCAACTCTGGCTCAAACTAGCAATAGAGTCTGCTTTGGGCTCAGTTTCCCTGGCAGGGGATTTTTACAGACTATCAGGACATTCAAATGGCATTATTCTGGACCAGTGAGGTCTGCCTCAGCTCCAACTGACTTGGGATAAACCTTTTGTTTACTCTGATGGAAAGGGTCTTGACATATTAACTGCTCAGGACCAGGTGTGGCCTGGATAGCTCTCGCAGCAGATTACTTGTTTCCTGGGCCTGGGAGATACACAAGAGCACAGGTGCAATTTTTAAGCCTTTCAGAGAATTTCAAAATCCGAGGCTCCAAAGGCTCTGATGCATACCCCCTTTGGCATCTTTATCATTCTGGGCTCTCCCTTCTCTCTCTTATTTTCTCCTTGTTGAAATATGTTTCTAATCTTCCAGGCCTCTCAAATGCATTGGTGTTTCCTGCTTCAGTGGTCCCGGTGGAGTCACTCATTCTGTATTTAATGTATTCCACACTTTTAATGGGCCTGTTAATTACTCCCTCCTCACTCTGAATTTACTAATTTATTGATCAAATTTCTTTTTGTGCATGTGAGTTTCATTTTGTATGTGCAAAGAATTTATTTGGATCAATTTTATTGACCCCCTCCCACCCCCGCCTCCTGGGATACTTTTCCAAACTTTAATTAAGTCTCTGGGAAATCTCTTTGTTTAAAGGAGAGCCTCTTGCTGCCTTCCTTTTGTGAGCATTGATAGCATCTGAGTGCTCTAGGCTAAGGTGGATCTAACCACATTCTCAAGCAGGTGGATATTTGAAAGGGCAATTAGAGCTGAAAACTAGGGCAGGGGCACTCAAAAATGTAGTCCCCAGACCAGGAGCCTCAGAGTCTCCTGGGAACTTGTTAGACAAACAGTTTCTCAGACTCTACCCCAGAACTACTGAATTGGAAACTGGGGGTGGGACCTAGAAATCTGTGTTTTAACAAGTCCTTTAGGGGATTCTGAGGCATGCTAAAAATTGAGAACCATTGCTCTAGGTAGGATTTTTCAGCCTCTAAATTACTGACATTTTGTGCAGATGGATTCTTTGTTGTGGGGCTGTCATTGTATGGTGTTTAGAAGCCCTCTGGCCTCTACTCACTAGATGCCAGTGTTCCCCCGCACCCCTACTTATGACAACCTAATGTCTCAACATTGCTAGATGTCCCCAGGGGGAGAAATCATTCCCAGTTGAGAACCATTGAATTAAGGGTTCAACTCTCTTTCCTTTCTAAAGTGGTCTCCTCTTTATTTCACTTGGGGATTCATAGATCAGATAAAAGTAACTAAGTATAAGTACCTCATGGTCTCTAGCATACTGCCTTGTTTTGTTTTATGTTTTGTTAACGAAAAAAACCATTGAAACCTGTAAAGAATTTTAGTGAGTTTATTTGAGCCAAACTGTCGACATATGCCGGGAAGCAGAACCTCAATGAATTGAGATAATGCTCCGGAGAATGCAGGGTTACATCTATATTTATACATTGAAATCAAAGGAGGGACATAGGTGGGCTACATGAAATTCATTGGATAAAGTCAAACGGTGGGAAACCCCTGGGATTGGACAAAAAGTAAAATGATGGACACATACGTAGGTGGGTACAGGAACAATTAACATGATAATGAAGGAATTTGAGGCATCTGTCCTGGAGCCTACCACATTTGGTTGTGCCCCAGGGGCTCCAGCAAAAGAAGGAAGTTACAAGTTACCCAGACATCTCACAGATATGTTATCTTAGAGGCAAAAAGGCAAATGGGCTCAGTAAAGAAAATCCAAGTTGATCTTTGTCAGGGAAGATAGCAGCCTAGGAATGACTGCCCACCATAACCTGTTTGTAGTTAAATATTTAAATTTCAGACCATCTTTTGTGGTTATCCTAGGTCTCTGAGTTTTCAAGACCGCCACACAGGCCTCCCCTGAGCTTGTCAGGTTAGCAGGTGGCTTCTTTTGTTCACAGTTTCATGTGTATATATTTCCTAACTCCAAGTCTGTCTTGGGCTAGGCAGATAATAAGCCTAGTGTCTGATTGGTTTTAACAGTCTATTTGACCATCTACATTAATGCCCCATTTCCTGGCCTTTATACAAAACTAGAGGCCCGGTGCACGAATTTGTGCACCAGTGGGGTCCCTCGGCCTGGCCTGCGGGATTGGGCTGAAACTGGCTCTCCAACATCCCCTGAGGGGTTCCATATTGCAAAAGGGTTCAGGCCAGGCAGAGGGACCCCACCGGTCCATGATTGGGGCCAGGGAGGGACGAGGGAGGTTGGCCAGTGTGTGTGTGTATGGGGGGGTGCTGCGGGAGGGCTCCAAGGCGTGTCCAGCCCATCTTGCTCAGTCCTGATCAGACTGACCCCAGCAGCAAGCTAACCTACCAGTTGGAGCGTCTGCCCCCTAGTGGTCAGTGCACGTCATAGCAAGCAGTTGAGCGGCTTTAGCATATCATTAGCATATTACTCTTTGATTGATTGACCAGACGACCAGACAACCGGACACTTAGCATATTAGGCTTTTATTATATAGGATTCCTTAACTTTTCCAAGAGTGATTTTGATATCATTGTATTTAACCCAGTTACTAATTAACTGGAAAGAAACAAAGGGAAGGTCGAATATTATAGGCCTAGTGAGGTCTAGGTGGCATAGGGAAGATGATTGCCTGTCAGTCATATCTGGGAGCAGGTAATTGGCCAGGGTATGTATGGCTACTGCAAGGGTGTGAAATCTCATGCATAAGCTCCCGAACAAAGGAGTTCTGGTCCTTCTCTCTTGCTGCTTGCGCCTGACTCCTGGCTTGAAGGACTCTCATGTTTTGCACTTGCCTACATGGCACACAGCCATGTGGACCCCACACACAATGTACTAATGGACTGCAACTAGTCTGATGCTGTGCCAGACTCAGCTTCATCATGGGATGGAAACTCTAGACACTGGCTTTGATTTTAGCTCTGCTGAATCCCCAGGTGCACCTTTTCCAGGACTGATTTAAGGGAAATGGGATTTTGCAACCCAAGGGTTGTAATTCCATACACATAAAGCTTTCTAATACATGTCATCCTCCCAGGGGGCCTCTGGAAATAGTTATTCCAGTGGAGCCCCAAGAACCTCATTCCCACTAGCAACGGAGTAGGGCAATCCATGCAGTTCTCCGATAACAATTTTATTTTTGTTTCCCCAAAGACTTGAGAGCATTTCCAGGCTGTGAAAGAAGTGAGATGGTGAGGGCATTCAGACAATGCCATCACTAAGGAGGGGAGTGGGAGTAGGAGTAGGGATTCATGCTCATGCCCCTGCTGAGAGCACCCAAATACCCAAGTGCCAGTGTGAAGAGGACAGGTGAGGGTTAGTATCTGTGCTTAGAGTAAATGGGTTAGGCTGGATTAACTTGCCTTTGGAAAGAAGTCTTTCTACTGCAACCTGCTTCCTGTTTGAGTATCTACCACCTTCCATCCCTCTTCCATACCCAGTCCATGGCAAACCTGTCCTTCACTCCTATACCTGAATAACTCCATCTTCACTTCTAATGAAGCACCCCTTTAGTATAGGGGACCAGAATGCAGACTGAAGGAAGAGCTGGGTGTATGAACTTCAGCAGCTGGACCACTGGAAGAGGCATCAGACAGATGGGCAGTCATGGAAACCTGCCTCCCACCACAGAAATGGGCTGGGACATTTAGTTGTTGTTGTTTTTTTAAAATATATTTTTATTGATTTCAGAGAGGAAGGGAGAGGTAGAGAGAGACAGAAACATCAATGATGAGAGAATCATTGATTGGCTGCCTCCTGCACACCCCACACTGGGGATCGAGCCCACAACCTATGCATGTGCCCTGACCTGGAATGGAATCATGACCTTCTGGTTTGTAGGTCAACGGCCAACCATGGAGCCACACTGGCCAGGCTGGGATATTTAGTGTTTGTTTTTTTTCACCAAGCCAGGTGGCCAATTAAGAGGCAGCTAGTTGGAAGGCTTTCCAGAATGTCAATCTAGACAGGGCCTAAAACATTACTGGAATAAAGCAGCAATATAGTACCAGTTTATTCAGGTTTCCATACACGACTTCACATAACTGCACATGCAAATTGATTCTGTTCCTTCCAAAGTAGACAGCATCCTCGAGTGAAAATTAAAAAAAAGAAACCAAACAAACAATACCACACAAACAAACTCACTTTACAGTCCCAGTCAGCTGAAATTCTGACACTTAATCATGTATGGCATAGTGCTGATAATGGTAATAAAAATGTTATTAACTAAACTTTAAACCCTTTAATATAACTATAGAAATTGTTTGGTTCAGAAATTTTCAAAAGAAAAATAGAAAACATGCTGCTAAAATAGATTCGGCCAGTGGGATTAATTAATAAATGCCTTTTTATTTATTAATATAAAATAACTTTTACCCACCACCACTAAATTAATGTTAAACAAATATTTGAAAAGCATTCCCAAAGCATCCCGAGTCTGAACTCCAAGTCTTGCTTAGGTCTGCAGAAAGCATTTAAAAATGTACTTCATTCATTGGCTCTGGAAAATATGCCTTTTAAGCTGTGCCTACCTTCTAACTGCCTGCACTATACCTTGCTCTGTGTGCAGTTGTAATTTCAGGCACCCTTGGGTTCCTGTCTTGGCTCTCCCTTCTCACCTTGCATTCTTTAGACTTGGTAGCCTGATTCCCATATAATCTGCCAGTGGGAATTGCCCTGCACACCCATGTTTAGAAATTCTGTGCATGTGCACCTGTAGCAGCAATGAATCTGTCTGAAACTCAGGTGTGCATAAAATGTAGCTTTCTTAATTTTCTTTAAGTAGCTCTGGAAAAAGAGAGTGCAGACTCAGAATTTTTAATTAAGCCTTTCTGTTTATAAGAAGTGTATTACAGGGACCCAGGCAACATAAAGAGACTTGGCCCAGCTCAGATCGGGACCCAGGCAACAGAGAGTTGGCCAATGGCAGCTGCCCTATATCAAAATCCAGCCTAAATCCAGGAATGATCAGGGCTTTCTCAAGGATGCAAAATTATCCTTTCCATTAATATTTACAGGGTAAACTAAGATTTTTGTTAAAGTATTAAAATTGACAGTAAAATAGTCAAGTTTTCAGGTTAATTTAAATTAGCTAAATGAAATAAGTCAATATTCAAAAAAATGTAATTGTACAAAAGCTGTTCCTAAAGTATTAACCAAAATATCTATTGATAGTTCATTTCATGGTAAAATTACTTAACATGCAATGAACCTAAAGCAGTTATATTTTTGTGCAAAAAATTAAAATTTAAAGTTATCAAGACTGCATTATAAAAATTTTCCAAAAAGCCTCCTAATAATTAAATAAAAATAAGGGGGGATAGTGGAGTAATATTCTGTAAGAAAAAATATCCTGTAAGTAAATTACATCTTGAAAAATTTTACTTTGAAAATTAATTTTCATACAGCAGGACACCCATGAAAAACATACATGGTGTCAAAATAGCCAAAGGAAAATTGTTTGGGCAAAAAATAATAGGATCCCAAGAAAAATTTATAGAAAAGATTCCTTTATTAACTTTTGGTCGAGAATATGTTTGTATATTTTCAGAAAACAACTCCGAGACTATGTGGATTCCTGCAACAGAGAGGAATTGACAGGAGTGCTCCAGCCATGAAGTCAGAAGAGAAACAGTCCAGAGATGGAAGACGCTGACCATGCCTTGCCATACTAGCAGTCAGCAAATGTGCGTCACTGCAGATTGCCCAGGTCCAAACCACAGAGGTCGGACCTGCATTGCCACCATTTGTCCACCATCCAGATATCGTTGCTGACATGTACACTTCAGGAACTTTTGGACATTGAAACTTTGGACTCAGAACTTTTGGACATTGAAATTGGGATTCAAACATATTTTGTTCTTATATGTTTATTTCTGGTCTGTAAATGCAAGATTTTTTTAAGGAAGGAATTGAGGGGAGATGCCGGAAACCAAACATTGTCACTAGGTAGTTATGTGAAAAGGGAACCCGGGAAGGCTGGTCAACCTTGAAACTAAAGGTCAGAGCAAACCACTCCCTATCTAATTGACAATGGTAACTGAGGCAACTTCCCCACCAAATAATCATGTAAATCCTTATTGATAAGATAATCTGTCTGTTACTGGAATTACCTGCCTAAGGGCAATGGGTGCATCTCAGAACCCCAATAAAAGGGATGGCAAAAGCCAGAGCAGTGGTAGTCCTCCCACTAGAGGTGGGCTCCCGCCTGGCCCCCCATTTACCCAAAAAAAAAAAAAAGAAGTGTATTACAGAAAGTAGAGAAGTACTCACCAGTCAGAGGCTGAGACCCACCACAGCCCTGATCCTTACTTCAAAATTGCAGGCTGTCGTTTATATATGAGTACAACCTAAGAACCTTTCCCAAGAATAGTCTTGTGATAGCATGAGATGAGGATCCTTTGTGATCCTCAGATGTAGATTATGAGACCTTGTCTAATGAAGGATGTAAGAAGTTGTCATGAGTTAGCAAACTTCCAAAGGGCTGTTTAAAAGAGGTGCTGGTAATATCCATTTGAAAGGGCGGGGTGACTGTTTGTCTAGGAAAACTTATCATTTTGCTGACACTTTTTCTCTTCTAACTGCTGGCATAGACAATGCCTTTTAAAAATATAGCTATAGATATGGATATAGATTAGATATAGATATAGGTACAGATATAGATATATTTCAAAGAGGAAGATAGATGGAGAGAAATGTCAACGATGAGAGACAATCATTGATCAGCTGCCTCCTGCACGCCCCACACCAGGGATCGAGCCTGAAATCCAGGCATGTGCCCTTATCAGGAATCGAACCATGACCTGCTGGTTCATAGATCGACGGACGCTCAACCACTGAATCACACTGGCCGGGCAACAATGCCTTTTAACGGAGGAGCTAATTTCGTACTCGTATTCTATCCTCTGTAGATTTTGAGTTCAGACATTTTTACCTATACATAAACTTGGCTATGAATATGCTTCACCAAGGATTATACTTGCTCACCATCACCATAAGAGACAATCTGGGGAGATGGACAAGGTGGGAGGCAGGAAAGGAAGCCCTTTCTAGTGGATGATGGCAAATTAAAATGGTAAGGAAGGTGAATACAGTTAAGAAGACTGTGGCATTAATTAGCTCAGTTGTTTCCCAGTTCATATATTTAGTCCTGAGGTTATCTGCCCATGCATTTCTTTGAGATTTTATTGTGGTCGATACATCAATGACTCATGGAAGACAAGACCCTTTTTTTCTTCTAGGCTAAATATGCCACTGGCTTTGGAACCTAGGGGTTCCCATCAAGACTTTGAGATCTTAAGTTGTGTCTGTGTTTTGCAGGAGATTTAGATTTGCCCTGTTTTTATGGGCTTGGTGCTCTGGTTCACAGGTGGAGCAGGCTTGTAATTAGATGTATGTTTCTATTGCATGATCTGGAGCCCACAGAGCTGTGTGGGTATGCTATAGATTGAATGTTTGTGTCTTTCTTAAAGTTCTTATGTTAAAAATCTAACCCCCAGGATGGAGATCTCTCATATATACATCCTATCTAATAATAGACAAATATGCAAATTGACCATACCTCCGACACACCCACAAGCCACGCCCACAAGCCACACCCACCATCCAATCAGAGCAAGCATGCAAATTAACCCAAACCAAGATGGCTACAGCCACAGAGAGCAAGGTTTCCTAGGTAACAGAGGAAGCCAAGCTTTCCGCCTGCCCTTGCCAGGCCTAAGCCTCCACTCAAGCTACAAAGTTTCAATTATAGAAGGTAAACAAATTCAAACAAATGGCGGCAGAATGGAGCTTGAGAGAGCAGGCCAGGGTTGCCGCCGGCAACAGGGGAAGCAAAGCTTTCCGCACACCCTGGCCGGGCCCACCCGCTTAAGGCAACAAAGTTTCAATTATAACCCCAACACAAATGGCTGCTGGGCCTCGGAGGGAGCCCCAGGCTTGACTCCACTCCAGGCTACAAAGTTTCAATTGTAGAAGGAAAATAAATTCCAGATACCAGTGCCTCTGCTTGGGTTGCCAGGGGGCGTGGTCGGCCTGCAAACCACCACAGGCCCCTCGCTCAGGCTGCCCCACACCACAAGGGAACCCCCACCTGATCCGGGACACCCTTCAGGGCAAACCAGCTGGCCCCCACCCCTGTACCAGGCCTCTATCCTATCTAATAAAAGAGTAATATGCAGATTGATCATCACTGCAACATACAATATAGCTGCCCCCATGTGGTCAAAGATCCTGCCCCCATGTGGACACAAGATGGCCACCATAAGATGGCCAGCAGGAGAGGGCAGTTGTGAGGCACCCTGCCTGCAAGGGAGGGCAGTTGAGAGGGACCAAGCCTGCAAGGGAGGGCAGTTGGAGGTGATCAACCCTGCAGGAGAGGGCAGTTAGGGGTGACCAGGCTTGCAGAGGAGGGAAGTTGGGAGCAAACAGGCTGGCAGCAGAGTGGTTAGGGGGTGATCAGGCTGGCAGGCAGAAGCGGTTAGCGGCAATCAGGAAGGCAGGCAGGCAAGCAGTTGGGAGCCAGCAGTCCTGGATTGTGAAAGGGATGTCCGACTACCTGTTTAGGCCCGATCCCGGTGGGCAGTTGGACATCCCTCAAGGGGTCCCATATTGGAGAGGGTAACAGGCTGGGCTGAGGGACAACCCCTCTCCATGCACGAATTTCGTGCATTGGGCCTCTAGTATATATATATATATATGTATATATATATATATGCATGCAGATTAGTCCTTTGGAAGGTGGTTAGGTCACAAGGATGGAGCCCCCATGAATGGAATTAGTGTCTTTATAAAAGAGACCCCAGATAACTCCTTTGCCTCCTTCCACCATGTGAGGACACAGAGAAAAGATGGCCATCTATAAACCAGGAAATAAGTCCTCACCAGACACTGAATCTGCAGGTGCCTAGATCTTGGACTTTCTCAGCCTCCAGAACTGTTAAGAAATAAATGTTCATTGTTTAAGTCCCTCAGCCTATGGTATTCTGTTATAGCAGCATGAACTAAAATAGGGTGAGTCTAGGGAACTTCATAGGACCTGGCACCTCTGAGTTTGAGGTGGTTTATACTCTGAAATATGTTTTTATGGACCTAGTCTACTGCCTGGAAGAGATATTTTGGTGTGGAGTCCAGTGTTGGTCTGGCAGCCTACACACATTCTGAAAGGAAATGTAGGCATTTGCCCTTGACTATAAAATTGCAGTGTATCCTTCAACATTTGAGCAAAAGCTCTGAAATAATAGCTAAAGGACAGTTGCATGTAGGTTGAATTGTGACTTGCAGCTCACAGGTTCATTATAATTTGAAGGGCCTTAGGCCACTGAAGGCATGTTTCATGGCAAAATGTACTTAGTCCTCGTTTAATGTCTCAGATTTTATTTTGTTTCTACTTTTCCAGAGCTTTGATGGTGGTGAAGAATCTGCATTTTAAATTTGTTATTTTTACATTTTTAAGTATAAGTTGGAAAGTTTGTCCCATAAAACAAAAACCTTGGTCTGAGTTCCTGTTAAGATTTCCACAGGGATGAATGTATTCCTGGAACAATGTTTTAAAACAACTGTAAAAGCATAATCCTTACTGCAGAGCAAAGCCTTGGGCCATCCATACAAAAGGCACACTACAACTGAGACATAGGAGTATCCCACTTCCTGGAAACAGTCAATAAAATCAATCTGCAGGTAGGTAAAGGTCCTTCAACTTCAGTTGTGTCCTATGTCACATTGGTAGCATCTCCCCTGCATTATAAGCAGCACAAAGAAGGTAGCAAATACACACTGAGAAGATGCTATATTGTAAGCTCTTTGTATAATTTCAGTATTGTAAATATACTTTTAATTGATTTCAGAGAGGAAGGAAGAGGGAGAGAGAGATAGAGATATCAGTGATGACAGAGAATCATTGATCAGCTGCCTCCTGCACCCGCCCCCCCACCTGGGGATTGAGCCTGCAACCTGGGCATGTGTCCTGACCAGGAATCAAAACTTAACCTCCTGGTTCATAGGTCAATGCTCAACCACTGAGCCATGCTGGCTGGGCTAATTTCAGTATTTTGCATTGATTTCATTATACCATCCTGTTTACCTATGTGTGCTCTAAGTGGGATGCTGGGCTAGAACAAAAAGGTAGGTTAGAAGCCATGGTATTCCAGTCTGGGTATAGGGAACAATGTCTAGAGGAGGCAGGTTGCTATCCAAGCAGGCTTTCACTTAGTGAGGCCCCATTGTGTGGATAGGACAGGTAGGACCTGGGGACACAATTGAGGGACATCTGCTGTGGGCTGACTGTCTATAAGCAGTGTTAACAGCTGCATCACCTCATACATGTCCACTTTTAGTATTTCAGTTGTCTGATCTACCAAACAAATCTGCCTGGGAACTACATTTTTTTCATTATATAAATTTATAAAAATTACAAGCCTGAAGGTCTTAAGGGTTTCAATACTTAAAATAACTTAATAAGATTTCACTTTATAATCATACCTCCAAATTAATTTCACATTTCAAATTAGATTTGCAAGGCTGTCACTAACAGGGAAAATTCTTTCATGTATCACAAGTATATAAAATGTCAAATATGCACAGCTTTCCTCTTAACAAAACAATATAAATACGATGGGCTACTTCTTTTAAATATTTCTGTATCTAATTCTAAGTCATCCCACATAAAGAATTAGGCCTTGCCGAAACCGGTTTGGCTCAGTGGATAGAGCGTCAGTCTGTGGACTGAAAGGTCCCAGGTTCGATTCCGGTCAAGGGCATGTACATTGGTTGCGGGCACATCCCCGGTAGGGGGTGTGCAAGAGGCAGCTGGTCGATGTTTCTCTCTCATCGATGTTTCTAGCTCTCTGTCCCTCTCCTTTCCTCTCTGTAAAAAATCAATAAAATATATTTTAAAAAAAGAATTAGGCCTGGAGGCCGACTAAATTCTTATTTATGACCCCATAGGACATCTTGAACCGTATTTGTGGTTGTTCTGTAAGTGATCCGATAACCTCAAGAGATGAGTGATCAGCTATTTAGCCTACTTCCCTGGATTAAAGTTTTATACTTTACATAAGGTTGCAGCTTCCATCCTAGTTGATAAAACCTTACGATATATCAATGTAGTCTCCTTACTCTAAATAACTTGGAAAGTGATGGGATACTGAGATATGTTAATACTTTTTCATTCATTCATATTCTTATGATATAAATCTTAAGCATATTTAAATTTGTACCCAATTGAGTTCTAAATATTTTACTTGGCATTTTCTGATTTGAGACCACAGTTTATGGCCCATTCTGATATTTCCCTGGAGTCAGAAAATGTCCTCCAACTGATGTATTTACCATTATAATTTTTATATTTTCCATTTATATAATAAATTAATAATGCTTCATGAATGAGAAATAAGCCTCCACAGAAATGCACTCTATTTTATTCTCCTTCTTTAAGAATCATTGATTTTTCTCTTTGTGTATTGTATGGAAGTATGGCTCCTCATATACTTAATCAACTATAGTCATTATTCTCTTTTTAAAAAATCACTTTGTTGAGGTATGACATACAAAATTGTCACAACTTTGATCAGTGGGGTCTCTTAAATTATATCCAATGTCCTATCTCAGATGGCTGACTAATCATTGAAAGTTTTGTTTCTTTCTGGCACAACAAGATTTTCCAGGCTTACCTTTTTTCCCATCACCATTTATTCCCCTTATACCCACTTCCACTTATACCATTCTGCCTCAGACATGGAATCACTTATTTGTCCAAGGAGCCTTGGTTCTTTTCAGTGGAAAAACAGTGTCAGAGACCAGAATCTGAGCACTAGGGGGCACTGTGGGGGTTTTATTGCTCTTGGGTCATTTCAATGAACAGAGTTAGAAAATATTTGTGCATTTTCTTGTTTCATATCGACATTTCTAATTCTTTTCTTATGGCACAGAATTTCTTACTACATTTTTTATTCCTAACACAATAAATATAATTACTTGCTTAATTTGGTAACACAAGAAGAGTTCCAAAATGACAATACAATATTAAAACAAACAATAAAGCTATTAAATAAAGTTCAAGATTTTTAGTACAGTTCCCGTTGTTCTTAGCTGTATCTCACCAGCAAGGTGTGGTAAGATTTCTTTATTCTCATATCACTTTTAGCTCCTCATTATTTGTGGTTAAATAAGAATGTGTCTGATAGCTTCATTCAATTATTTGTTTGCTTTCAATATAAAGACATTGATTTTTGGCAATTGATAGTTCTTAGTTTAAGAAAGCAAAGGTCTCTACTACTACTCTTTTCCTGGTGAAGTTAAAGGCGAGGGGAGGATCCACTTACTTGTCTACTGGAAGATAATGGTAAATTTTAAATGCTCAGTTTACAAGTTTCTGTTTCATATATAATGGTACAAGATTCATGAATATGATTTTTGGCTGAATATACCAATTCTGAGTCCTATTGTTTAATTTATAATACTATTAGAACTTCACAATTTCAAATATTTTTAGCTCTACTGAATTCTGCCCTTATCTGAAAACTACTTAATTCCCTGCTCTCTTTTCTTAGCTACATGCTCTTCTCCTTTTTATAACATTGCACCGTTTTCTTAAAATTAAATATATTATACTATGTACTGTTAACCAAAGTGTGCAGTTTATAAAATGATTTTTTCAATTAGAATTATTTTAATGCAGTAGCATTCATTATCTTTACTTTTTCTACTGAGGATCAAGAGGATACCTGGAATATAAAAAAGTGAGGGTGTTTAGCCAAGAAAAAAAATGCATTACCAGAGAAAAAGGGGGATGGGAGGAGGTACAAGAAGGTAAAGGGGGTATAAATGGTGATGGAAGGAGACTCAACTTTGGGTGGTGAACACACAATACAATATACAGAATTGTACAGCTAAAGCTTTATAACTTTATTAGCCAATGTCACCCTAATAAATTCAATAAAAATTAAAAAAATATATAAAATTCCACAGGGTTAAAACAAACACAGTTCCTGTAAATATTAATTCTTTTTTTTAAAATATATTTTATTGATTTTTTTACAGAGAGGAAGGGAGAGGGATAGTTAGAAACATCGATGAGAGAGACATCGATCAGCTGCCTCCTGCACACCTCCTACTGGGGATGTGCCCGCAACCAAGGTACATGCCCTTGACCGGAATCGAACCTGGGACCTTCCAGTCCGCAGACCGACGCTCTATCCACTGAGCCAAACCGGTTTTGGCAAATATTAATTCTAAAGGGTTTTTCCCCAAACCCTCTTTTGATTCATGGCTCACAATTCAGATTTTACTTTGTATGTAGTACAAGTATACTTATTTAATTGCTTACATTCCTGTTGTAGAATTTTAGTTTCTTGGAGGCTTTTGGATAAATAATACCTTAATGTTATATGAATTCAAATTACTAAAAGACAATTGAAATGTTAGCAAATTTAACCAGAGTACATAAAAATAGAATACAGTAATTACTGGAAAATGTGTCTTTAAAATTTATACAGAAACTTCAGATAGATATTTTTTTCTGTAGATTTGAAACATTTCCAGATTGTCTCTGTCTGGTAAAGTTTATGAGACCAGTTTAGAATTATAACAATTTTCACTGTGATCACAAGGTTTATATATTATTTACATACTAGAGGCCCGGTGCATGAAACTCATGCACGGGGTGTGTGTGTGGGTGTCCCTCAGCCCAGCCTGCACCCTCTCCAATCTGGGACCCCTCGAGGGATGTCCGACTGCCCGTTTAGGCCTGATCCCTCTCACAATCCAGGACTGCTGGCTCCCAACTGCTCGCCTGCCTGCCAGCCGGGTCGCACCTAACCACTCCCCTGCCAGCCTGATTGATGCCTAACTGCTCCCCTGCCAGCCTGTTTGACCCAACTGCTCTCCCCTGCAGGCCTGGTCCCCCCCAACTGCTCTCCCCTGTAGGTCTGGGTCCCCCCAACTTCCCTCCTCTGCCAGCCTGGTCATCCCTAACTGCCCTCCCCTGCAGGCTTGATCACCCCCAACTGCCCTCCCCTGCTGGCTTGATCACCCACAACTGCCCTTCCTTGCAGGCCTGGTCCCTGCCAACTGCCCTCCCCTGCTGGCCATCTTGTGTCCACATGGGGGCAGGATCTTTGACCACATGGGGGCAGCCATCTTGTGTGTTGGAGTGATGGTCGATCTGCATATTACTCTTTTATTAGATAGGATAGAGTCCTAGTGCATGGGTGGGGACCAGCTGGTGTGCCCTGAAGGGTGTCCCGGATCAGGGTGGGGGTCCCCTTGGGGCATGGGGTGGCCTGGGCGAGGGGCCTGTGGTGGTTTGCAGGCTGGCCACATCCCCCAGCGACCCAAGTGGAGGCCCTGGTATCTGGGATTTATGTATCTTCTACAATTGGAACTTTGTAGCCTGAAGTGGAGCCAAGCCTTCTGCTTGCTCTGTGGCAGCAGCCATTTCTGTTGGGATTTATTTATCTTCTATAATTGAAACTTTGTAGCCTGGATTGGAGGCCTAGGCCGGCCAGGGTTGCAGAAGCTTGGCTTCCTGCATTGCCGGGAGCAACCCTAGCCTCCTGCTCTCTCCAGCTCCGTGGCTGCCGCCATTTTTGTTGGGATTTATTTACCTTCTATCATTGAAACTTTGTAGCATTGAGTGGAGGCCTAGGCCGGCAAGGGCTGTTGGAAAGCTTGGCTTCCTCTATTGCTGGGGAAACCCAAGCCTCTCTCCTGCTCTCCGTGGATGCAGCCATCTTGGTTGGGTTTATTTGCATATTCACTCCTGATTGGCTAGTGGGCGTCGCTTGTGGGTGTGGCTGAGGTACCGTCAATTTGCATATTACTCTTTTATTAGATAGCATAGCTCTAGATATTTTTCATTCACTGCAGTGGTTCCAATCCTTGCATGGGATCAGATATGCCATGCCCCCATTCCCAATTTTACTTTCTATAATGCTGCATAAAATTGCATTGTTTAATATTAAGGTAAACCAAAAACACCTCCAATTTTTATTATAAGACTAGGGACCTGTTGCAGGAATATTTCCTGCAAGACTTCTGGTGGGCTTCCATCCTGCCACAGCCACCTCTCCTGCCCCCCCCCACCTCTCCCGCTGGGGCGGGCAGGGCAGGGCGGGCAGAACGGGCAGGGCGCCTCCCACCCACCCATCCTGCCCACCCAACCCAGCCCGCTGCCACCTCTACCTCTGCTGCTGCGTGGGGTACACAGTTGCTACTGCTGCAAGCCTTACCCCACACTCCTGACCCTCTGTGTCCACTGACGCAGCTGCCTCTGTGGCCTTGCGCTGCCGCTGCCTCCTCCGCCACATGCACTGCTGCTGTGCGCCCCATCCCGCCCACCCACCCTGCCACGTGCTGCCCGCCTCTCCACAACACGCCCCGCCCACAGCCACCATCGCCTCCGAGGCCGCCTCGCACACCACCTGCCACGCCCCGCCCACTGCCACCACCGCCTCCGAGGCCACCATGGCCGCATGCTCCACAGCCGCGCCGCTGCCCACCCGTGCAGCCACCTTGCTTTCTGCTTTCTTCACTCCTCCCTCCCTCAGTGTATGCAAATTAACTGCCATCTTGTTCGCTCTGATTGGCTGTGGGCATAGTGAAGGTACGGTCAATTTGCATATTACTGTTTTATTAGATAGGATGTGCTTTTCAATCGCATTTTGGAATTTAAAAGGTATTCAATTCTAAACTCTCACAAAAATTATATGTGTTTTTTTTTTTAAACACAAGATTGAAAAATGAATACTTCATACCAAAAAAGAGCTTTAAGGTGAACTAACTTGTTAAGATGAGATTTTGTTCATGCCCTGTAGTTTATCTCTGTCTTTTCTGGCACTTAATATCAGGAAATTGGGGTATTTATCCCTTCTTGTCCCTTAGACTGAGGAGGACCCATAGGAAGTCCATCTAGTCTAGAGACAGAAGAGTATACCCCAATTTATATTCACACTAAAATTACACTGGCAGCCTAAATTACTACCTGAAATGTCAAAGACTTTTTGAGCTGAAAAGGCCTCAAGTATATAATATTACCAGGCAACAAAGAGGAGGTGCTGAGGAAGGATAAGTCCCTGCTAGGTATGCACTTTGCCCTGCATCCTCTCATCCATCTCCCCCTTTCATTGTGGGTCTGTGTTTCCTTTTCTTCTGTGGGGACTTGCTGTCTAATCAGCCTGCACCTTTAAAGTTGGGGGCTTTGGACTCTTCTTTTTTGAAGACACACAGATCTCATTCTCTAGCATCTTTTTTTTTTTTTTAATCCTCACCCGAGGATATTTTTTCCATTGATTTTTAGAGAAAATGGAAGGGAGGGAGGAGAGATAGATAGATAGAGAAAGGCATGGACATGAGAGAGACACATCAATTGGTTGTCTCCTGCATGCTCCCTGACCGGATCTTGGGATCAAACCTGCAACTGAGGTACATACTCTTGCCCGAGACTCAAACCCACAACCCTTCAGTCTCAGTCTGATGTTCTAACAACTGAGCGAAACTGGCCAGGGCTCATTATTTAGCATCTTGCTGCTGCCCTGCAGGCCATGACAGGAGGTAGGATAGAGAGTGCCTCTCTCCCCTATTCTTATTTCCACCAGCTGAGGGAAAACCTGTCTCCCTTTGTAGTTCAGGCTAAGATGGTTTGTCTTTATAAGAGACCCCCTTCTCCTAAGGGCTTCTTCAGCTTTGTGAATTTAAAGGCCAGAATGATCTACTTCTGTTTTTTATTCTGCCACATCTCTCTTCTGAGACAATAAGCACAGAGCAACTACTTGCTTGAATGAAGGTAAGGGGTGGGGGAAAACATGCCAAGGGAATTCACCCCCACCCACTAGATTGATAATGAAAAAAATACTATCACAGTCACACATCCTACCAAGCCCAGGCTCTTAGGAAATGAAGTCTGTTAGAAGGGATTGCATCTTCTGAGGATACTGCAAAAGTTAGATGCATATAGGCTCTGAAGCTCCTATAAGAACAGTGTTAGAAGGAGTCCATCAGCTGACCATTTTAAGGAGGATTCTGAAAGACTCCTTGCTTCTAGATTTAGAAATTATATTCAGCATTTCATTGCTCCAAAAGACCATTTATCTCCTCTATTGGATTTTTTTAAGGAGATTGTTAGAAAAAGAGGAAGAGCATTCCCCAGGTATTGGAGACTTTAAATATATATATATAAAATTGATTTCAGAGAGGAAGGGAAAGGAAGAGAGAGGAGAGAGAGAGAGAGAGAGAGAGAGAGAGAGAGAGAGAGAGAGAGAGAAGAGAGATCATTGATCAGAGAGAATCATTGATCAGCTGCCTCCTGCATGCCCCACACTGGGGACCAAGCCTGCAACCTGGGCATGTGCCCTGATCAGGAATTGAACTGTGACCTCTTGGTTGATAGGTTGGTTGTCAACCACTGAGCCACGCTGGCTGGGCATGCACTGGAGACTTTTTGAGAGAAAATAAACCAAGTTTTCAAATCTCACCCCACCCATCAGGTAACTTCAGAGGAGAGAGAGGATGAACTGTACAGTATTTAACTAGTGGGGAAATACACCCTCCCCTGCTATCCCTACATTTCCTCTAATGCCCACTGCCAGATCATGTACCTAGAGAAAAGTCAGAAAAGTGCCATTCTAGGAGATGACAAAAGGTAGACATTAATAAAGTTTTCTTTCCACTGCAAACCTTTTCTTTCAACTTTTTAATTATGGCTGGGGAGGCTGGTGGACTGGGGCCACATGGTGCAGGTGAGTAGGCTTTTTTAACCAAATCCTGTGGCAGGGGAAGAAGTATGATGGCCCCAGAAAGGAATGTACAGTACAGAACAACCCAGGGTAAGACTGAGCCATGATTAGCCTGGTGAAAATGTAGACACCTACTTGGCTGTGGAAATTAGTAGGACATAGTACATTGCATGTCTCTTAAAAATTAAGAGCTTCTGGCCATGTGCTAGTACAATAATGATAAGCTGAAAGTTAATGGATAAAAACAAAGTAATCCACCCTCAATGCAGTGAGGCAGTAAATGCAGCATCCCAAAGATATTTGGGTAAGAAAAAGATACAAAAACATTTAGGCAAGTGAAATTGCCAACTGACTAGATTCTCTTCTGATCATTTTTTTTTTCAGAAAGACTTCAGAAGACTGATTCTATCATAAACCTATATTTTATACTTCATTCCAAAAGAGAGAGATAGACTATCTCAGACTAAATACATTTAAAAAAAACCCCACTAGTTAGGAGAGCTTGTTGGAGGTCTAGGAGTGACTCTTATGAATTATTACCTATTCAAGAAACAAAAAAAAAAAATGGTAAAAGCAAGATCACTGGCCTGGAATACAGAACAAAACTGGAGAGCCCTAGATGGTTTGGCTTAGTGGATAGAGTGTCAGCCTATGGACTGAAGGGTCCTGGGTTCAATTCTGATCAAGGGCACATGCCCACTTTGCAGGCTCGATCCCTAGTAGGGGGAGTACAGGAGGCAACCAATCAATGATTCTTTCTCATCATTGATGTTTCTATCTCCCTTCTTCTCAGAAATCAATAAAAATATATTAAAAAAAAAAACTGGAGAAAGCTCCTCCAGAAGCTCTTGGGCTACCACATGGGGATTGGCATTTGATAGGCTTACTAGTTCAAAAATCTGGTAAAGTTCCAAACATTCACCTTGTGTTTAGTAATAATGGAGCTCATGAGACCATATTTACAGATTAGCAATCCATATAAATCATAATCCTGAAGTGATATACAGGGGATGAAATTGAACATTGCAGTGATGTTACTGATCAGAGCTGCTTGTTTTCTTATTATTTTTAAAGATGTGCACACATGGGTAGGAGAGAGGGAGGAAACTTATAGGAGTTCTAGGAATGCTCATGTAATAGATCCCTGGCTTATAATAAAATAACTGGAGCAGAAAAACTACAGCATTGTAAACTCAACAGAAGGAATTTCCAAGAAGTGTTTCATGTCTGAAAGGATAAATTGAGTGAGGGACCATCTGCCTCCAAATGTCACCCCCTAGTAAGAGCCAGTAATTGAAGGATTTTGTTGAAATTAGCGTTTAACCAGTGTAAACCACTAAGCGTAAAAAATAATGTATTAGTAAATAGCTTTAAAGAAAGTTATTTATCTGAATTACTTATTTAACATCCACTGTCATTTAGTTGAGAGCAGGTTCTCCAGGGGAGACAGAAAGCTTGATAGAGGTTAGCAGAGAGGAAAGGAGAAAGAATTGCAGGATGTGGCCCTGTTTAGGGCTTCCCTGGCCTTGGGAATCACAGCATGAGGGCATCACGGCCAGGGGATAGAGGATCAAAAACAAACTTCATCCACTTCCAAATTTGGCTCCAGTTAGTCCTATTATTCACTTCACCAGGAAACTGGAAACTAGAGAGATAAGCCTTTTACATTCTATAATACTTTCTGACTTTGTAATGACCTCTGTTCTTATCACTTTTGATCTTCATAGAACCCAGTGGGGTTATCAGGGTCAAGTTTTATTCTATCCATTTGGCAAATAGCCACCTGCATTTTCATCTCTTTCCTTTTGTGGTGGCTCATTCTGAGCAGGGAAGAGGCTCAAGATATTGAGTAGATACTTACAGAAATAAACTGCCAACTGGAAACAAGGAGAACATTTACTATTCTATCTGGATTACATTTTAAAAACTGCTTTACTAAGGAGTGATTGACATAATAATATGATTGCACATATTAAAAAGTACTATGTGGTAAGTTTTGACATATGTATATACCTGTGAAACCATCACCACAACCAAGATGATGAGCATATCCAATACCTCCAAAAGGTTCTTCATGCCCCTTTGTAATTTCTCCCTCCCTGTCCTCCTGCTCTGATTTTTCTTCTTTCTTTTTCTTAATTTGGGTTTCATATGCTCTTCTTATTTCTTAAGGTAGAAGCTGAGGTAATTGGTTTAAGATCTTCTTTTCTAACACAGGCATTTAGTGCTATAGATTTCCCTCCAAGTACTGCTTTGGTGGGAACCCCAAACTTGGATAGGTCATGTTTTCATTTTTATTTGATTCAGAATACTTTCAAATTTGCCTTTTAAATTCTTTGACCCATGGGTTATATAGAAGCGTGTTATTTTCTTTCCATATATTAGGGGATTTTCCAGATTCCCCCCCCCCCCCCTGTTATGTGTAATTTCATTCCATTGTGGATAGGGAATATATTTTTTATAACTTGAATCCTTTGAAATTTATCAAGACTTGTTTTATGACTCATAATATGGTTGTTTTGGTAAATGTACTATGTGCATCTGAAAATAAGTTGTGTTGTGCTGTTGAGTGGAATGCCCTATAAATATCAATTAGGTAAAGTTGATTGGCGGTATTGTTAAAGTATTTTATGTCTTTATTTTCTGCCTACTTCTTCTATCAGTTGTTGAGAGAGAGGTGTTGAAATCTCCAACTGCATTTGTGTATTTATCTATTTCTCCTTGTAGTTATTTCAGTCTTTATTTCATATGTATTAAAGCTCTGTTATTAGATGTATACATATTTATAGTTATTATGTCATCTTGACAAATGACCCCTTTATCATGAAATGACTTCCTTTATTCCTGGAAATATGATGAAATCTGATTTTTCTTATATTAGTATAGACATTCAGTTTTCTTTTGATTAATGTTAGCATGATATGTACTTTCCATCTTTTTACTTTTATCCTATCTGGATATCTATACTAATAAAAGGATAATATGCTAATTAGACCGGTCAACCAGACATCTTCTGTACATTCGACTTCCTTCCGGACAAAGCCATGGTGGCGGAAGCTGAGGCAGAGGCAGTTAGGGGCAATCAGGCCAGCAGGGGAGGGCAGTTGGGGGCAATCAGGCTGGCAAGGGAGCAGTTAGGTGTCAATCAAGCCTGCAGGGGAGCGGTTAGGGGGTGATCAGGATGGCAGGCAGAAGCAATTAGAGGCAATCAGGCAGGCAGGCAGGTGAGCAGTTAGGAGCCAGCAGTCCCGGATTGTGAGAGAGATGTCTGACATCCCCCAAGGGGTCCCAGATTGGAGAGGGTGCAGGCTGGGCTAAGAGACACCCCCCCAGTGCATGAATTTCGTGCACCAGGCCTCTAGTCCTATCTAATAAAGAGGGAATATGCTAATTGACCATCACTCCATCACAAAGATGGCTGCACACACAGCTGAGGCCAAGTTCCCATAAGGAGCCTTAATGAGCAATCAGCAGGGACCTGAGGCTCCACCCTCCCCTGCCTCCATGGGGCTTGACAGGGGACCTCAGGCTGTGCCCCCCACCCGGAAGGGCTTGACAGGGGACCTCAGGCAGTGCCCCCTGCCCCAGTGCCAGGCCAGGGGACCTGAGGCCATGCCCCCCGGCGGGGCTTGATGGGGGACCTCAAGGTGTGCTTCCCATTCAGGTGCTGGGTTAGAGGACCTCAGGTTTCTCCCCCTGCCCTACCGCCAGGCCGGGGGACCTCAGGCCATGCCCCCCACCAGGTGGGGCTTGACAGGGGACTTCAGGATGCACCCCCCACCCTGGCACCAGGCTGGGGGACCTCAGACTGCACCCGCCCACCCGGCAGGGCTTAACAGAGGACCTCAGGCCACGCCCCCACCCCAGCACTGGGCCAGGGGACCTGAGGCTGCACCCCCCCTGCCTGGCTGGGTTTGACAGGGGACCTCAGGCTGTGACCCCACCCAGCGGGGCTTGATGCGGGACCTCAAGGTGCACCCCCAGTGCTGAGTCGGGGGAACTCAGGCCACGTCCCCACCCAGAGGGGTTTGATGGGGGACCTGAGGCTGTGCCCCCCTCCCGGTGCTGGGTCGGGGGACCTGAGGCTGCACCCCCCTTCCTGACAGGGCTCGACAGGGGACCTCAGGCCCTGCCCCACACCCACTGGGGCTTGACAGGGGATCTCAGGCTGTGTCCCCTACCTGGCAGGGCTTGATGGAGGACCTCAAGGCATGCCCCCCACCCCGGTCTGGGCTGGGGGACCTGAGGCTACACCTCCCATCCTGGCACCAGGCTAGGGGACCTAAGGCAACACCCCCTGCCTGGCAGGGCTTGACAAGGGTGGAACTGGCTGGGTCTGGATCTAGCCCAATGGGGGGTTTGGGCGGGTCTGGGTCTCATGCAATTTTGAGGTGCATGTGGGTGGGCGGGGACTTGACTCTGGGTCCTGTGGTATGCCCCAGACTCTAACAGGATGAAGGTTTTCATATACATTTTACTAATTTTCTTTCATCTCTGACACTTCTATTATAGAGAAGGGCAAATAACAATATTAAATTATTTCCTCTAATTAAGCCCCCTTTAATGTGGATGAATTTTGTGCACCGGGTCACTAGTGTATATAATAAAGAGGTAATATGCAAATTGACCATCACTCCAACACACAAGATGGCTGCCCCCATGTGGTCAAATATTTCCACCCCCATGTGGACAAAAGATGGCTGCCACAAGATGGCCAGCAGGGGAGGGCAGTTAGAGATGACCAGGCCTGCAGGGGAGGGCAGTTGGGGGGACCAGGATAGCAGGGGAGGGCAGTTGGTGGCGACCAGGCCTGCAGGGGAGGGCAGTTGGGTGGGACCAGGCCTGCAGGGGTGGGCAGTTGGTGGGGACCAGGCCTGCAGGGGAGGGCAGTTGGAGGGGACCATGCCTGCAGGGGAGGGCAGTTGGGGGCAATTGGGCCTGCAGAGGAGCAGTTAGGCGTCAATCAGGCTGGCAGGGTAGTGGTTAGGGGGTGATCAGGCAGGCAGGCAGGTGAGCGGTTGGTAGCCAGCAGTCCTGGATTGTGAGAGGGATGTCTGACTGCCCGTTTAGGCCCGATCACATTGGCCTAAATGGGCAGTTGGACATCCATCTAGTGGTCCCAGATTAGAGAGGGTGCAGGCTCAGCTGAGGGACACACACCCCCGTGCGCAAACTTTGTGCACCAGGCCTCTAGTATAATATAGTATAGCCTAATCATAAGAGTGACAGCCTTTGCCATCTTCTGTTATTTAGAAGCAAATCATGGGTCACATACACTCAATGGGAAGGGATTAGTATACAGGGTGTGAACATGGGGCCAAAGTTGGCTATAAAAATCACAATAATGAATAAGTCCTATTAGCTGTTGTCTAGTGAGATTTGGAATCAGGCAGACCTTTGAGCTTGGCAAAGATGAGAATGCTAAAGTCCATGAGAATATACATATGTCCCTCAAAATACTTGTGTTAGAATGTTCATAACATCTCTATTTGTGACAGTTAAAATTAGGAAAATTATCCCTCTCAGTAGTAGAATGGATAAATGAATTAGTATTATTTTAGATGAATAAACATTTAGCAAAAATGAGAATAAACATTCTAAAATTGTATTCAGCCATCTGAATGAACTTCTGAAATATAATAGTGAGTAAAAGAAACTATACACAAGAATGCATACTGTAAGGCTTAATTTTTGTAAAGTACAGAAAGAGATAATATTAATCTTTGCTAATGGAAATCAACATGGTTGTTACCTTTGATGATAATGATGGGAGGGAAACTGGGAGCTTTTGAGATGCCAACAATATTTTAGTTTTTTATTTGGGCATCCGTTACATGAACACGCTTAGTTTGTGAAAATTCACTCTGGTGGATTCTTATGATTTGTGCATTATCTTGTGTGTATTTATACATTACCTCAACTATAAGATTTTCTTAAATCAAAAAGAAAAAAGCCAAAGTTTTGATGGATAGGATCCAGTAAGAGGTGTGAGAATGGCCTAAGTGCAGCAGGGATTGTAGTGGAGCTGACTGGCCAATCTGTGCAGGAAAAGGACAAGAGATTACATATAGTGAGGGAGCTGCATGGGTGAGGCACTAGGCATGTGGTCAGGAGATATATAGTGTTCTCCAAGTCCTGCATTCAATCCCTAGAGGAGATGGTCTTGAGGGTGCTGCTGTTTACAGCTTTTCCCCTGTTCTCAATGACAGTTTTGAAAGTAAACTGTCTGTGGATGGACAAAGTGGACCCGCCCTCCCAGAGGCTCCTGATAAACTAGTCACACAACTTTAAGGAGTCTTCTGTGCTTCTCAGTAACCCATCTTGGCTAGGTTCCTGGGTGGCCTGTCTTTTTGTGAGCTCACCACAATCTGTCAGCTGATGCCAGGGGAGAGCAGCAGGGCCTAAAAAGGGGAGCAACAACTCACAAAGACTTTCTGAGGCAATTAGGTGCCCCAATGGAGCATTCTGGTTTGTGGCTTCAAGTCATAGGCTTTATCTGGCCTTCCCTGGACCTTTTATTTACTTTTAGGACTCTATTTCCCAGTGGAGTCTAAAGGAAGAAGCAAGGGGATGGCACAAAGCCAGAGTACTTTACAAGTGAGCTCTTTATCTTCCTTCTACAGAAGCTCTGTGCAAAGGCAGCAACTCAGGCTGTCCTTTAAGCAGCTTCATTGTCAAAGGCTCAATAGAATTCTCCTTCTGAACAAAAGGAGATGCATTTCTTTATCTCTCTAATTAGTGCTTAGACTTAAAAATATTGTGTTCAGTCTGCAGCCTAGAGGATGAACTACCTGAGAGAAAGAGTATTTTTCTTTGGAAGAAAAAAACCCTTGATGCCATCTCTGCTATATGGATTTTCACACCATTCAGGAAGCTTGATAAATAGAGATTCAGAAAAAAAAATTCCAGGGGGTGTATTTTGTCCCAGCCTAGACATTCAGGCTTCAATTTCCATTATCTATCTAGCAGTTCAGTGGGTTGAAATGGAGCAAATGCAGATCACTGGGAGCTACACTAAATGTGTGTTGCACCAACCACTGTTTAATATGTGCAATGCTTTCTGCCTTCACAGTTTTACATTTTCTAGTCTTGTTCCAAAAGACCAATCATCAAAATATAGTGTGCTGGTGGGGAGCAGAAACAAGTATAGAATGCATTCAAATTTTCTGTCTCCCAGATCAATTCTAAATTGACCCTTGGTGCATGGATCTGCTAAAGCATATCTCCGTGAATAAATCTCTTCTCTTCCCCTTTCATCTCTCTCACCACATCTATCACTACTCTTCCTGCTTTTTTTTGTCTTGTTGCCTGTCTCTTCCCTACTTCTTTCTATGTAATTGGATCATGACATCTTACTTGCCTATATCTCATTTGAATATCTCACAAAAGCCACAAAACCAGGAAAAATCAGGCTACAGAACAACTAAGTGATTAAGACTTTATGTTTTTCATGTGTGTGTGTGTGTGTTAATCCTCACCTGAGGATATTTTTCCATTGATTTTTAGAAGAGTGGAAAGGAGGGGAAGAGACAGAGAGAAACATTCATGTGAGAGAGACTCATCAATTGGTTGCCTCCTTCATGTGCCCTGACCAAGGCCACTGTACGTGCCCTTGACTAGAATCAACCCAGGACCCTTCAGTCCACAGGCTGATGCTCTATCCACTGAGCAAAACCGGCTAGGGCAGGATTTTATCTTGATGAAAAAAATATCTCAAACTAGTTTAGCAAAAAGACATGGCATCTTTGTAACGTTCATGGCCAGAGAATATTCTAGAAATTGAATAGCTATGGGCTTGTATTCTGTGTGTATTGTAAAGCTTTACCTTCAACTATGAGACAGACTGTGAACATAAAGTAATAAGTATAGAAGAAAGAGAAGCCAGGTGGCAGATCAAATGTTTTCTATTCCATTCTCTTGGAAAGTAGGAGATATATTTCTATAATTCATATGAGGCCTGTATTCCCTAGACTCTCTCCTTCTGAGACCAAATGATTCTCCTCAGAGCCAGCAAACTCAGGTTTCATACAGAGACATTGTTATACCTCATTGCCAGAAATTCCAGTCTAGCCTCTTTCCTTTAGACTAGGCTCCCTTTTCCTGAGACCACCTTATCCAGTGTGGCCCTTTTGCCCCATTCTTTAAAAAAATTTTTTTATTGATTTTTTTTACACAGAGGAAGGGAGAGGGATAGAGAGTTAGAAACATCAATGAGAGAGAAACATCGATCATCTGCCTCCTGCACACCCCCTACTGGGGTTGTGCCTGCATGCCCTGGACTGGGACCCTTCAGTCTGTAGGCCTACACTCTATCCACTGAGCCAAACTGGTTAGGCCCATTCTTAATTAGATGTTAGCAGCGTTACCCCATAAATAGTTTTGGCTTAGGCTTCCCTGTTGGTGTCTACCACAAAAGGTCATTTGGTTGGAAAGTTTAAAGCATTAAGCTTCATTATCTAACACAGCAGCACTTACTAACCTTGACACATAACTCCAAGGAGGAGAGAGAAAGGAAGTTGGTAGAGGAATAAAGGACTTGGTAGGGGAGAACTTGCAGCCCATCAGATGTGGAAGACACCTCCAAAGCCTGCACACTCTTCATTTTCCCTAACTATTCCAGATCACCTCACTTTCTGTATTCACCCTTGTGGAATTTTTTTGTTTGCTTCAAAAGTCTCTCTCTTGCCTAAAGCTTCTAGATGCACATTTTGGGGCTTGAATTTTATGGTGACCCGCACATAGTTTCTGCCACCCATGTCATCTCATTTGGGAATTCAATGGCTTGAGGCTGCATGAAACACTGTGGTCCCAACTAACCAAAACACATCATTCCCCTCCACCCTCAACCCTCCCCCAACAAAATCAAAGAAGTAATTAAAAGGGACAGTAGGGAAGACAGTCACTGCCTCTGGTTCTGGTATAGGGCATTCCATTCCCTTTCCCTCTCCAGCTTTTCTGGCTGCAAATCTTGAAATGAACATGAGAGCTTGTAACCACAAGCTCCATCCCTGCAACCTCAACCCCCCATACACACAACAACAACAACCACCCTTTGACTACTCTTCATTATATGACCCCATTCTCTCTCTCTTTTGCCATGTTCATGCTTTATTTTATTGGCTTAAACTTGATCCCAGGTAGAATGCCTGGCAGGCAACCAGGTGAATACACACTGCATCATATTCACTTCTCCCATAAGAGTAATATTGGAACAGGGGCTTGTGCTCCTGACAAAAGGCCCAGATTTTTCATGGAAATGACCATCAAAAACACATTCAAACAATATCTATGAGCGGTGTCCTGGCCATTAGGTATACCTGTGAACTCGAGGGGCTGGGGCCATGCCTGGCACAGAATAAGTGTTTGGTGAGTGTTGAGTAAGAGCAATGAGATAAGCACTAATAAGTGGGTTTTCACTAGGTATATGACCCTGTTCTTGAAAGTTCTATCCTCAGTCCCATTCTTTGACAAAAATCCAGGGGAAAGGGGTATACCTTATGAGCCCCTGAGTTTCATTTATCAACTAGAGGCCTGGTGCACAGATTCTTGCACCAGTGGAGTCTCTCGGCCTGGCCTGTGCTCTCTAGCAATCCAGGACCCTGCGGGGGATGTTGGAGAGCTGGTTTCGGCCAGATCCCTGCAGAACAGGCTGAGGGACCCCACTGGTGCACCATCAGGGCGGGAGAGGGACCATGAGAGAGGGCTCCAGGGAGTGTCTGGCCCATTTCACCCAGTCCTGATCCGGGCCAATCAGGGCTGGGGAGGGACTGCATGAGAGCTTCAGGGTGTGTCCAGTTGTCTCGCCCAGTCCAGGTTGGCTGGATCCCAGCAGCAAGCTAACCTACCAGTTGGAGCATCTGCCCCCTGGTGATCAGTGCATGTCATAGCAACTGATCGAACAGTTGAACGGTCAGACACTTAGCATATTAGGCTTTTATTATATAGGATGTCCCATGAGGACTCCTCCTATTAGACACACTCCAAATACTTCTATTTAGGCTTCTCTTTGCCCCACAGGCCCAACCTCCTTCTGAAATTCTCCTCTGAAACTTTAAAAAATTAACCTCAGTGCTCTGATAGACAACCTTGCATTTCTCCCCTTTCCAGCCCTTCTCTTTATTGTATTGTCCCAACAAGGTACAAAGCAATAAATTTTTTCCTCATTAACATATCTCATCACTGTCAGGGCCAGTTGTAAACAGAACTGTGAAGTATTTATTGAGCATGCACTGTCTTCCAGCACCATGCAAGCATTATCTAATTTAGCCACAATGTCCCTACAAAGTAGACATTATTATCACCATGGCACAGGTGAGGAAATTGATATCCAGAAAGGTTAAGGAACTTGTCTAAGATTAACTGACAAAGTTAAGGCTGCCTCTTAACCATCTCTCTAGAGAGGTGATTTGGCAGAATCTGGCCTGAATAGTGCGGTCCATTTTTATCCCTTCCCTTTCCTCTGTGCCTTTGTCTCAGTTGCACCCTAGGAGCTTGGCACCCACAGGTTTCAGCAGAACCCTCCTTCCTGGCATTGTGGGCAGTGACTTTTATCTATGTCACCTCTTCTGGAGGAATATGGGAACTGAAAAAGGCATCAAAAAGAAAAATCTCCAGATGGACTACTTCAGTTTAGTTTCCTTGTCAGGGATGGACTTTGAGTTGAGGAGAGGTTCTTTGCTCCTCAAATCATATGATAGAGACTAGTAACTATTGTACTCATATGTAACACTAGGGTGGGAAACACATGTGACAAGTTTTAAAGCCTGGCAATTTGGTGTCCTGACCAGTGTGGCTCAGTTGATTGGGTGTCGTCCCATGCACCAAAGTTTACCAGTTAAATTTCTAGTTAGGGCACATGCTAGGGTCACAGGTTCAATCCCAGGTGAGGGGCGTGCAGGAGGAAGCCAGTTGATGTTTCACTCTCACGTCAATGTTTTTCTCTCTCTCTCCCTCTCCCTTCATCTCTCTCTAAAAATCAATTTAAAAATGTATTTTTTAAAAAGCCTTACAATTTTGAGAAGGAGCTCAAGAAGTGGCATTATAGGGTTAGTGTATTGGTGATTCTTATCATGCTTCTTAACACAATGTCATTTGGCAAGGCTCTGAAATTCTAGGGAAGACACTGCTCTCCCACGAGATGTTTATGCTGCCATATCTTTTATTTATTTGTACTTCTACTAGAGTAGCCATTTCACTCTCTTTTATTTCCTAATTAGTTTTGTGTAGTTCTCATTTCTGTTTTCTATAATAATCTTTTAAAAATATTTTTATTAATTTCAGAAAGGAATGAAGGAGGGAGAGAGAGAGAGAGAGAGAGAGAGAGAGAGAGAGAGAGAGAGAGAGAAAGAGAGAGAGAGAGAGAGAGAGAGAGAGAGAGAGAGAGAGAGAGAAACATCAATGATGAGAGAGAATCATTGACTGGCTGCCTCCTGCATGCCCCACACTGGGGATCAAGCTTGAAACCTGGGCATGTGCCCTGACCAGGAATCTAACTGTGACCTCCTGGTTCATAGGTCAATGCTCAATCTTTGAGCAACACTGGCTGAGCTATCATAATCTTTTTTAAATCTTGGGGACCATATCCCATGTAGTATACCACACTATCTTACTTTAATTAGATGCCCCATATACTAGGTGTATCGGTTAATAATAGCGGATTTTGTAATCAAAGAAAACACCATAATTTCAAGAGAAACATCAAAAGTGCTTTATTCAAAGTAATGTCCATCACTAGTTACACATTTCCCCATCTTTCAGGTAATGTGTAGATACCGTCCCAATAGAACTTTTCTTGTTTTGAGGCAAACCATTCAGAGACCAAATTTTCCACTTCTTCCTACATTTTGAAGTGCTGCTCAGAAAGTGCATGTGTCATCGATCCAAACAAGTGGTAATCTGAAGGAGCAAGGTCTGGTGAATACAGAGGGTGGGTTAATACTTCCCAGGAAAGATCTTTTAATGTGTCTTTAACTGGTTTTGAAGTGTGTGATGGTGTGTCATTATGAAGCAAAATTACTTTGCCGTGTCTTCTGGAACATTCTTGTCATTTCATGATCAAAGTGTGGTTCAAATTGATTATTTGTTGTCAGTAGCGATCAGTATTAATGGTTTCACCTGGTTTTAGAAGCTCATAATATACCACATCTTCCTCATCCCACCAAACACAGAGCAATGTCTTCTTTCCAAAGTGATTTGGCCTTGCAGTCCATGTTGATGGTTGACCTGGATCAACCATGATTTTGTGCATTTGGGATTCTCAAAATAAATCC